>NC_133324.1:900837251-900882251 GCF_042186555.1 Aquarana catesbeiana | reverse complement strand
CTCTCAGCGCTCTCCTCACTGAGCTCCAGAGAGAATGTAATTTCAGCTCTCCACCCCGTTTTCTGACAGTGCAGATAAGCTTTAATTCAGCACACTGGACGGATGTAGAGAAGAAAAGATTGCAGATAACCAGGTACAACTTATGTAGGGGTTTTTTTTTTCCATCTCTGTGTATCATCTGAGGCCAGTCACTTCACTAGGTATATGTGAGGGTTTTCAACCACTTTAATCTATGATGAGGCCCCTGAGCTTTGTCAGCTGCCCTCTAGTGGGGTTTAGAAGGATAACCTGCAAGACAAGGGGATGTAATGAACTGTATTGGGAGAATATGGAGGCTGCCATTGCTCATCTCTCCTTCTGAAAATGTTAGTTGCTTGGCTGTAATGCTGATCCTGTGTGATTAGCACCCTAATGCTAATCACCCAGTTTAAATAATTTAATTACAAAATAAAATAAAGAAAATCTATGGGACAAATCGAGACGCCCTCAGAAAAGGAAGCAATACATCTGAGGAAGACACTAGGAGTGAACTACCATTTTCTTTTTGTTTAATCCTAGACTATTTTTTTTTTTTTTTTTTTTATATCTTTGGAGCATTTGCCATGTTAACCTATGTTACTTATTTATATACCTTCATTTTCCCATAGGGCCTCAACGTGTTCCTTTGTGGTGCTGGGGGTCAGGTAACCTCGTTTGGGCAAATCTGAGGTGCCAAGTACTGAAAAACAAAGTAAGTTACAGATTAAATTATTATCATTGGATTTCACACAACAAATGGAGTCAATCATTAGGGAAATCCAACACAAACTCTTTAGGCTGGCCATACATGTTCAATTTTCTTGTACAAGTTTGATTGTGGTTTTTAACCGCTTGCCGATCGTATACAGCACATATACAGCCACATGCTGCCGGCGAACCAGTCACGCTGTGATTGGACACAGCAGGAGCCAATCAGCGGGTTTGGAGAACTCTATGTCCGCTGGGACCCACCGATCGTTCGGGAGAGAAGCAGAACGTTGTTCTGCCTATGTAAACAAGGCAGATCGCCGTTCTGTGAGAAGGGAAGACACAGATACTGTGTTTCTGCTAAGCAGGAACATGGATCTCTGCCTTCCCATAGTACAAGCACGTCCCCCACACAGTTAGAAAGCACTCCCCTAGGCACACATTTAACCCTTTGATTAGCCCTGATGTTAAACCCTTCCCTGCCAGTGTCATTAGAACAGTGACAGTGCGTATTTTTAGCACTGATCACCGAATTAGTGTCACTGGTCCCCAAAAAGGGTCAGTTAGGTGTCCAATTTGTCCGCTGCAATGTCACAGTCCCACTATAAGTCGCTGATCGCCGTCATTACGATCAAACAAAATTCCATAAATATATGCCCTATTTTGCAAATGTGATAACTTTTGTGCAGACCAATCAATATACGCTTATTGGGATTTTTTTTTTTACCAAAAATATGTAGCAGAATACATATTGGCCTAAACTGATGAAGGAATTAGATTTTTTACATTTTTTATCAGGTGTGTTTTATAGCAGAAAGTAAAAAATATTGTTTATTTTTCAAAATGGTTGGTCTTTTTTTGCTTATAGCACAAAAAATTAAATCTGCAGAGGTGATCAAATACCACCAAAAGAAAGCTCTATTTCTGGGGGGGGGGGAAGGACATCAATTATAATTGGGTCCAGCAGCGCACGACCGTGCAATTATCAGTTAAAGTAACGCAGTGCTGTATCGCAAAAAATGCCTGGTCATGAAGGGGGGGGGGGTAACTCTTCCAGAGCTGAAGTGGTAATGAAGTCTTTTTTCTATATACTGCATTTAGTTGGCGCCCTCTGCTGTTTGATTTATATATTGCAGCGATTATTTCAGTCTCATTGATTTACTGCCACAGAGATCCTTGGATCTATGGACTTTTTAGTACAGCACACTCATGTGTATAATTATATTGTTAGCCCAGCTGTATGCCTACCTTCTAGATAGCTCCCTCTGCAGAAAATACTGACAGTGTTATGCGGCATAATAGAACCAAGATTTTTAACATCCGCTGCAACTCTCTGAACATAGTATATCAAGAATTAGAGACACCTAAACAGATCAAGCAAAACCAGTACAGGAAAGGAGCCTGTACAACTGTGCAAGACTAAAGATGAAGGCTGGAATTAAGCTTTAACTGCTTGCCAACTACATACGGCAAGGCAGCTCTCCTGCACAGGATCAGGTACCTAGTACATGACCCTGTACTTTCGGGTCTGGGGGGCGCGTGTGCGCCGGCGGCGGTCCGCTACTGCCGTGTCTAATCATCGATGTCTGCCGGCACCCGCCGATGCTTTGGTACACAAGCAAAATGGCGGTGTGCCTATGTAAACAAGGCACATTGCCGTTTTGTCAGTACAGAAGGCATGGATCCTGTGTCTCTGCTAAGCAGGGGCACCGATCCATGCCTTCCCCTAGTACAAGCACCTCCCCACAGTAGTAAAGAACTGGGCAGGCAAACATTTAACCCTTTGATCGCCCCTGATGTTAACCCCTTCCCAGCCAGTGTCATTAGTACAGCGACAGTTCATATTTTTAGCACTGTATTAGTGTCACTGGTCCCCAAAAAGTCAAAAGTGTCAGTTAGTGTCCCGAATGTACGCCGCAATATCGCAGTCCTGCTATAAATCGCTGATCGCCAACATTACTAGTAGACAAAAAAAATAAATAAAGGTTTCCCCTAGTTTGTAGACACTATAACTTTTGTGCAAACCAATCAATATACGCTTACTGGCATTTTTGTTTAACAAAATTATGTAGCAGAATACATAGTGGCCTAAATTGATGACGAAATTAGATTTTTTACATTTTTTTTTTTTTATTGGATGTTTTATAGCATAAAGTTTACATTTTTTTTTTGTTTATAGCTCAAAATATAAAAACCGCAGAGGTGATTAAATACCACCAAAAGAAAGCTCTATGTGTGTGTGTGTGTGTGTGTGTGTGTGTGTGTGTGTGTGTGTGTGTGTGTGTGTGTGTGTGTGTGTGTGTGTGTGTGTGTGTGTGTGTGTGTGTATGGTATACATTTTGAGTAGAGCGATGCACAGCAGCACAATTGTCAGGTAAAGTAACGCAGTGCCGTAACGCAAAAAATTGCCTGGTCATGAAGAGGGGGATAAAACTTCCGGAGTTGAAGTAGTTAAACTATGACTAAAGGCAAAACTTTTTTTTTTAGTTTTGGATAGAGCAGAGAGGGATTAGAACCACCTGTCAGTTTTTATTGCTGTCTGTCCACGTTAGCAGGATCTACCTTCTCAAATTTTTCCTATTTACCATTGAAAGTGAAAATAAAGGAAATCACAAATTTTGGGTTTTATCCACAAAACTATCTTCCAATGAGGACACTAGTTCTGGTGACCCAGGGGTCCCAAAGGGATTCCCTTAATTTGCAGGGATTTCCTCTCACTTCCTGTTTGGGTATGGGACAGGAAGTGAACAGAAATAGCCACAATAAGACAAATGGGGGAAAAAAAATGACTACGGAGCCACCTCTCTGGACATCAAAAGGACAGCTGGCAGATCACAGCAATGAAGTAAAGGTAAATCAGTACCCAGTATCAAAGGAAATCTAAATCTGAAAGTAGCACAAAGGATACTTTCCTGGCTAAAATAAATAGCATCTTTTAGTGTCTGCAATACTTTTTAAAGATTTCATTTTTTTTAGAATCATACTTACCTAGGTGAATGCAGCATCTGTCCCCCACAGCCCTAAGACTGAGAATCAAACGATCAAACACCGCTGACTCTGCGGTCCTCAGAGCTTCGGGAGCAGAGAGCTGCAGACTGTCAGTCTCCGGCTCTCTGCTCTGCCCCTTCAACGCAGTGCTGGGCTTTGGAGGGGGCGGGAGCGGCTGGCTCAGGCTCTCTCTGAGAGGCTTAGCCAGGTGCCAGTCCAGGGATATGGGCGGATCCCGAACATACAGTTGCAATCTTTCCCCAGCCTTGAGCGGCTCTGTGGTCAGCTGACAGCGGGTCACAGGTGTGCAGAACGTACTGCACTCCTGTGATTCACAGAAGTACAGTCAAACGACTGTTTAAGTAAAAACCAAAATAAGATTACAGAAATAGATATTTAACCAGAATGCAACTGCACTTACTTTCTGAATCTTGAGTTATTTCGTCCTCACCCTTCTGCATTTTTGATGACATTATTATAGTCAGCTTGCTGTTGTGTTCTTTTCGTACTGTAGATTTTGGTGCCCTAAATGATGAAAAGGTTATGTGAGCTATAAAGATTAAACTGGTTTTATAACAGTGACTGTGTGCCTTATAATAGGATTTTTTATTTTACTGCAAAATCCTTTCCTTGAACTTCATTGAGGGACACAGGAAGTCGGTAACTGTTGGGTCATACTTCTGCCTACAGGAGGATTGGACTGGCAAACTGGCAAACAAAATTGTCGGTTAGCTTAAGATAACTCCAACCTGGATCCCAGAGATTTACAGCAAGCGAAGTATACCTTTAATGTCAGATTACAGAACTCATAGCATCATGGGAATAATCGATTTAGATATGCCCCATGCTCTAGAACCTGGGCTTCAACAGCTATGCCGTCAAAGCCAGCGATTGAAGCAGGATGGTAAATCAGTCCTCAAGACTGAAAATCCAGATAACCTGGAGGAGCCAACACAGCATCTGCCAGGAGAGTCTATCAAGAACGTGTACCACATCCGCCTGGGGCATTCTATAGTTATAAGGAACCCCCCCACCTCACCCGGTCTTGTTCCTGCAAAACAGACAAGGAAGGTGTTTCAGGGGAGGAAAGGTGTAGATCAGGATGTACTGATCCTATAGAACTACCAGAAACCTCCACTGCTTCTGCTAGGGGAGCACTGTACCTGGAGACAAACCTAAATAGTTTCTTGTTAATCTGGAGGCCAGGAAGTCCACCTCCAGTGTCCATCACCTGGGCCACTCCTCAAGTAGAGACACTTCAGCAAATCTGCTTGCGAATTGTCCACGCCTGAGATGTAAGTGGCAGACAAGGCTGGAACTTGAAGTTCTGCCAAGGACAGATCTAGCTCTACCCCTCTTGCCATGTGGAGACATCTAGTTCCTCCCTGACAGTTGACATATGTAACTGCTGTGGTGTTGTCTGGCTGAACCTGGATCAGATGACCCTCCAAAATAGGCGATTAAGCACTAAAGAGACAACCAAAACACCCAAATATTCAGAATGTTGATAGGGAGACGCGAGTCCTTCAACAAACAAATCCCCTGTACCAAGAGGGTACCCAAGACTCTTCCCCAGTAAGACAGGCTGGCATCTGTTGTGAAGATCTCTCAAAAGACATAAAAAGGAAGGACTTCCAAATCTAGAGCTGAATTTCTGAGCCACCAAGCCAAAGACAACCTGGTCCTTGGATCCAGAAAAATTTGTCTCTCCAAGGACTGTTCCAGACCTGTCCCTTGAAGTAGAATGTTGTGTTGTAGGGGTCTGGATTGAAACTGGGAAAATGGGACTGCCTAAGAAAGGATGATACTATCAGCCACAGAAATCTGATGCATAAGCGAAGAAACCAACAATTCCTGGATTGAAGAGAATGAGCTTAGGAGCAGGGAGTTTGAAGTTACTCCTGGGGAATAAATACTCGAGATGTATCTAGGAATATATTCCATGGTCTGAGAAGTATGTTGTTCCCCAGAACCTGAACCGATTGTTCCCTCAGCAAGTAGTTGTCCAAAATGGAAATGCCCTCACAGCAGAGCAAAGAAAAGCTAGTACTTGGCCCAGCACCTTGGGAAACAACTGAGGTGCAGTAGATGGGGCAAAGCCTGATTCCTCAGAGACAGGTTTGTCCAGAAAGAACTGGAGAAAGTTGGCACTGGACAAAGTTTAAGTGGCTTGGAGGTCGCTAAAGGAATGTGTGCTGCTCAGGCTGTAGGGGGTTTTAATCCGATGCCCAACGTTGTGAGTGCCGGCTGGGGAAGGAGCTTGTCTTGGCTCCAAACGTCAAATGTAAAACAAAGGATGTATTCCACAAGCTGCATAACAGAGCAAACCCCCTGTGGTAAAGAATGCCCCCAAACACATTTTGCTCCGCCCCTCTGAGCTTAATCGTGGGGATCATGATTAGGCTCCAAGGGGCAGAGCGAAACGTGTTGGAGGGGCATTGCCTGAAGGTAAAATTCCAAACTAGCCAGGCAAAGTTCAGTCCAGTGGGGCCTGGGTATGGCACCCCAAAGTTAGGCTAACCAACAGCTAAAGAAAAGATGCTCATACTCCTAAAAACGGAGGCATTCTGTGCGTAGGAAGGGTGTTCCTGGGCTGGTCAAAAATGTGTTTACCAGTGTCCAGTCCTCATAGGGCAGCAGTACAACCCAACCCAACCTTCAGGTGTTCAATTGTTGAGAAAGAATACAGTTTTCCTCTATGTCATTTTAAACATCAAGCAAATATAAGAAGCAGTTAAATAAAGGAATTGTCAAAAACTGTCGTTTTTAACATTTTGACACTTTTTTTGTGAAATGGTAGGGGTACTTTTGTACCCCCTTGCCATTTCACACAGGGGGGGAGGGCCGGGATCTGGGGGTCCACTTGTTAAAAGGGGCTTCCATATTCCAATAAGCCCCCCCGCCCGCAGACCCCCACAACCACCGGGCAAGGGTTGTGGGGATGAGGCCCTTTGGGCTACCCCAAAGCACCCTCCCAATGTTGAGGGCATGTGGCCTGGTACGGTTCAGGGGGGGGGGGGGGCGCTCTCTCGTTCCCCCCCCTCTTTTCCTGCGGCCTGCCAGGTTGCATGCTCGGATAAGGGTCTGGTATGGATTTTTGGGGGGACCCCACGTCATTTTTTTTTTTTGGCACGGGGTTCCCCTTAAAATCCATACCAGACCTGAAGGGCCTGGTATGGAATTTAGGGGGACCCCCACGCCAGTTTTTTTTAAATTTTGGTTCGGGGTTCCTCTGTGGGCAATTCCCATGCCGTTTTTATCAATGAACTTTTATGTGTATTGTCGAACCGGCATTTCATTAATAGCCACAAGTAGTTTTAAATGACTTTTTTTCCTTTAAAATGTCATTTTGCTGTCAGACTGTTCTAAACACCGGAAACATGTGCCCCTTTACAGGCATACTATAGACACCCCCCAGGTACAAAATTTAAAGGAATATTACACTTTTATTGTTTCACTTTAAGCATTATTCAAATCACTGCTCCCGAAAAAACGGCCGCTTTTAAAACTTTTTTTTGCATTGATCCATGTCCCCTGGGGCAGGACCCAGGTCCCCAAACACTTTTTATGACAATACCATGCATATACGCCTTTAAAATTAGCATCTTTTATTTCTCCCATAGACGTTTAAAAGGGTGTTCTGCGGCTTTCGAATTTGCCGCGAACACCCCAAATTGCTCGCTGTTCGGCGAACTGGCGAACAGCCGATGTTCGAGTCGAACATGAGTTCGACTCAAACTCGAAGCTCATCCCTAGTCCCCAGGAACAGTAGACTCATAGAACGGCCCCCAGGAACAGTAGACTCATAGAACGGTCCCCATGTCTTACTTGCAGTTAGGGCATTTTTTAGATGCCATCTGGATTTTCCAGAAATTTGAAATCAGTTTATTTCGTGTCACACAGATATTTTTTACCTGCAAGAAAAAAAAAAGGATTGAAGGAAATTAGGACATAAACGTTCATTGTCTAAGGAAATTTCTAAAAGTACAATTTTTCACCATGTATAGAAAATGGACAGTTGCTTTACTTTTTCTGTGCTGTCCATTCTTTTTTGTATACTTTTTTCTTCAACATTTTAGAATAGGATTGTGCTGAAAAAAAAATAGCAAATTTGGTGCCTCAAAAGGGGGCTGTGAGGAGTGCCAAAGCACATCCACAGCCTTTGGCCATCTACTGTAGCACGTCCACAGTTTTTCTTTACTCTAGTACAGGGGTACTAGATAGCGTGTGGGGTCAGTAGGAGGAATAATGCCCTTGGGGCCAATGGAAGGAATAGTTTTGTGTCATTGTTGGTGTCAGCAGAAGGAATAGTGCCTCATTGTTGGTGTCAGCTGAAGGAATAATGCCTCAACATTGGTATCAGTGGAAGATATAAGCCACTATTGTTCCATCTTTGGCGTCAGTGGGAAGAATAGTGCCTTATATCAGTGGGAGGAACAGTGCCCCTAAGGCCGCATAAAGCAAAGCAAAGGGCCAAATTTGGCCCACAGGCTGCAGTTTGGAGACCACTGCTCTAGTATCTTTAGCCCAGTATGACCATTTTCCACTGTACATTATGTGTATGAAGTCATAGGCCCCACCTAATGCGACCACTTGTTAACCCATCTTTCTAACTTAAAAGCGGAGCTCCACCCAAAAAAGGGGAAGCCCTGCTTGTTTGCTTCCTCCCCCCCTCCGCTGCCACATTTGGCACCTTTCGGGGGGGGGGATACCTGTCAAAATCAGGTATCCACTCCCACTTCTGTGTAAGATCACCACATCTATGTGCAGCGATCTACAAAACTTCCGGCCCCTCCTCCTCCGCTGTCTTCTGGGAGACACACAGGTCCCAGAAGACAGCGGGACCATTCAGAAAGCGCAGTGTGACTCTCGCATGCACAGTAGGAAACAGGTGTGAAGCTGCAAGGCTTCACTTCCTGTTTCCCTCAGTGAAGATGTCGGCGCCTGCACCCAAAGCTGATGGACGGATCGGCTTGGGGTGACGACGTTGCACGATCCCTGGACAGGTAAGTGTACTTATATTTAAAAAGTCAGCAGCTACAGTATTTGTAACTGCTGAGTTTTATTTTTTTCCCCCCAGACTGGAACTCCGCTTTAAACTGTGTGTTTAAGAGACTTCAAGAAATCTAACAGCACAAGCGCCCCCCCCAAAAAAAATGTAATAAAACGTTTTACTTACACATGACCCAACTTTCTCCTTTGAGTGAGATTTAAGCACTTTTCTGGTGTAAGTTTTTAGCTCTTCATGAATCTCATTGCCACTTGCATCAGAATTTCCTTCCAAGAACTAGGGGAAGATTGAAAACTTGAAGTGTTTATGTCATGTACTAAAACTAGAATAGAATGTTCAACATTATGATTAAAAAAAAAAAAAAAAAAAAAAACAGAATTAACATCTTTTTTTAAACTTCTCTACATTATGAAAGAGGATGGGCAAAGCAAGGTCTTAATGAGTGATCTGTCAGTCTTTAGCCGCTCAGCGTTCACTCACCCGACTAAGGACTGCTTCCAGCTCATAAACTTCTTTGAGGGCACCACATTCCAGGACCTTGAGCTGGCTGAGCAGAAGATGAATGACAGAACGGGGACATGTCAAAAGGTGGCAGTGAAAGCAGGAGCCCCGCACCAGGAGGTACAGTTTCTAAAAAAAAAAAAAAAAAAAAAAAAAAAAAAACACAAATTTAGTTTACAGAAGCCACCAGTACATTTCACCAATTCATGCCCATTTGCCAAATTTTTATCCCTTTAATAATTCTGTAGTAAAGAAAAGTATCTGCTGATCTATCAGATATCCAGCAAGCTCCTAACTTTCCATTTTAGTTCACCACACAGTGCCTCTGCTGTACTGAAATACCGAGCAGTGTTGTTAGCACTGCCCAATTCTGGACTACCGAGCACATCTCTAAAATACTGTACATGCACTTTTTGCCATGTTTTAACAACGCTGGTTATTTCTTAGACCACCATACAACCCTTTTAATACTGACATAAATTACATTTCTATTAAATATAGGCAACTTTGCAGCCCAAACTCACTCACTCTCAAACTCTAGTCTTAAAAGAGAAGTTTGGGATATGATAAAAATACAAACACACAAACTCCCCTAGGTGAATGCCAGAACCACTCCATGCCGCCTCAACACTGAGAACTGAGAAATCAAAAACCGCTAATCACTCAGTTCTCAGTCTTCAGTGAGCAGAGAGTGGTGACTATCAGTCCCTGGCTCTCTGCTCTACTCCTCCACCTCTCACTGAAGTGCTGAACTGTGCAGGGAGAGGAAGCAGTTGGCTCAGGCTCTCTGCGCCACGCGAAGAACCTGCTTTAGCTAGCGGTCAGCCATATGTGCAGCACAGGGCATTTTTTCAGCAGGAACTTGGGGGAACGCAGTTCCGGCACCTCCAGCGCTGAATATATGAAATGGCAAGGGGTGCAAGGTTGTGCCAGAGGGGTCTACTGATGCTGGGGTGGCAATATAGGAAATGGCAAGGGGTGCAAGGTTGTGCTGGAGGGTCTACTGATGCTATTTTTGTCAGGCAGTCTATTGTTGCTGGGGGTGGATCTATTGTTGCTGGAAGGGATCTACTGTTGAGGGAGAGGTCTATTGTACCCGACTGCTGGAGAGTCTATTGACACTGGCTGCTGGGTGATCTGTTGTTGCTGCCAGGGGTGATATTTAGTTGCATATGTCAATTATTTATCAATTATATTGCTGGGGAAATCTATTGCTGATGTGGGGGGGGGGGTGTAAATTGCTGCTGACTGCAAGGGGGGGGCGTCTATTTTACTGCTTTTTTTGTTAACAAATTCCATACAAAATTACTTAGCATAGCAAAATTATACTTGGCTCCGTATTCCCTAAATGAGGCGGTGCCCCGGAGGTGGGAAGGGGGTGGAACCAGAGGATGGTGCCCCGGAGGTGGGAAGAACCAAAGGATGGTGCCCCGGAGGTGGGAAGAACCAAAGGATGGTGCCCCGGAGGTGGGAAGAACCAAAGGATGGTGCCCCGGAGGTGGGAAGAACCAAAGGATGGTTCCCCCCCGGAAATGGGAAGAATCAAAAGGATGGTGCCCCGGAGGTGGGAAGGGGGTGGAACCAAAGGATGGTGCCCCGGAGGTGGGAAGGGGGTGGAACCAAAGGATGGTGCCCCGGAGGTGGGAAGGGGGTGGAACCAAAGGATGGTGCCCCGGAGGTGGGAAGGGGGTGGAACCAAAGGATGGTGCCCCGGAGGTGGGAAGGGGGTGGAACCAAAGGATGGTGCCCCGGAGGTGGGAAGGGGGTGGAACCAAAGGATGGTGCCCCGGAGGTGGGAAGGGGGTGGAACCAAAGGATGGTGCCCCGGAGGTGGGAAGGGGGTGGAACCAAAGGATGGTGCCCCGGAGGTGGGAAGGGGGTGGAACCAAAGGATGGTGCCCCGGAGGTGGGAAGGGGGTGGAACCAAAGGATGGTGCCCCGGAGGTGGGAAGGGGGTGGAACCAAAGGATGGTGCCCCGGAGGTGGGAAGGGGGTGGAACCAAAGGATGGTGCCCCGGAGGTGGGAAGGGGGTGGAACCAAAGGATGGTGCCCCGGAGGTGGGAAGGGGGTGGAACCAAAGGATGGTGCCCCGGAGGTGGGAAGGGGGTGGAACCAAAGGATGGTGCCCCGGAGGTGGGAAGGGGGTGGAACCAAAGGATGGTGCCCCGGAGGTGGGAAGGGGGTGGAACCAAAGGATGGTGCCCCGGAGGTGGGAAGGGGGTGGAACCAAAGGATGGTGCCCCGGAGGTGGGAAGGGGGTGGAACCAAAGGATGGTGCCCCGGAGGTGGGAAGGGGGTGGAACCAAAGGATGGTGCCCCGGAGGTGGGAAGGGGGTGGAACCAAAGGATGGTGCCCCGGAGGTGGGAAGGGGGTGGAACCAAAGGATGGTGCCCCGGAGGTGGGAAGGGGGTGGAACCAAAGGATGGTGCCCCGGAGGTGGGAAGGGGGTGGAACCAAAGGATGGTGCCCCGGAGGTGGGAAGGGGGTGGAACCAAAGGATGGTGCCCCGGAGGTGGGAAGGGGGTGGAACCAAAGGATGGTGCCCCGGAGGTGGGAAGGGGGTGGAACCAAAGGATGGTGCCCCGGAGGTGGGAAGGGGGTGGAACCAAAGGATGGTCCCCCCTGGAGGTGGGAAGGGGGTGGAACCAAAGGATGGTCCCCCCTGGAGGTGGGAAGGGGGTGGAACCAAAGGATGGTGCCCCGGAGGTGGGAAGGGGGTGGAACCAAAGGATGGTGCCCCGGAGGTGGGAAGGGGGTGGAACCAAAGGATGGTGCCCCGGAGGTGGGAAGGGGGTGGAACCAAAGGATGGTGCCCCGGAGGTGGGAAGGGGGTGGAACCAAAGGATGGTGCCCCGGAGGTGGGAAGGGGGTGGAACCAAAGGATGGTGCCCCGGAGGTGGGAAGGGGGTGGAACCAAAGGATGGTGCCCCGGAGGTGGGAAGGGGGTGGAACCAAAGGATGGTGCCCCGGAGGTGGGAAGGGGGTGGAACCAAAGGATGGTGCCCCGGAGGTGGGAAGGGGGTGGAACCAAAGGATGGTGCCCCGGAGGTGGGAAGGGGGTGGAACCAAAGGATGGTGCCCCGGAGGTGGGAAGGGGCAAACACACAAAGTGACTCAGAAGAGGGAGTTCCAGCACCTATTCTCTGAGAAAAAAAAAAGCCCTGGTGCAACAGCTGGATATGAACTCATACCCACCACCAGCAGGCAGAGGTTACAGCACGTACGCTTCCAGCTTTAAATACAACACATCAGCTCCAGAATGGTTTTACATCTGTTTACAGACACATCAAAGGAAATGATCAGGAGTTACACAAAACCACTTACATCAAACAGTAGCGGATTATACACCGTTAACGGCAGCTCAATGTGTCCGAGGTGTCCAGGGCAATTTCGGAAATCCTGTGCACACGTAGCACATGGTTCCTTGTTGTCCGCTGGGCCCAGAGCAAGATCATACAGGCCGTTCAACATGGGGTTGCCCACATTGTCCATGTACTGTGGGTTGGTTATGGCCTTCACACTCAACTTTCTAAAATGGAAGAAAACAGTCAGTCATATATACATATATTTATATACTCACACATACCACATTTTCTTTAAAAAGCACCCATCAGATCAGAAATAGCGGAAGCAACCTCTGTTTCTGTTATCGGTTTTCAAAGCTGCAGGTCATCCTTATTCTCCCTGTACCACTTATCCGTCAATGATCCTGAACAAGTGCCATTGTGCCATTCACTAAGTAGAGAACTAAAGATGAAGATGGCAGCTCAGGAACCTGCAAGTCTGTCATGACAATGAAGAACATCTAGAAATGTTATCTGTGTCTAAGCAATACCCTGAAAAACGTACCTCTTGCCTGCGATTCCTCTTATTAAATAGCAGCGCATTTGGCGAAATGTGAAGGTGCCTAGGCACCTCATGGCTGTATATCTGTAGTGTGAGAGGCACTGCTGCCCCTGTCTGCTAGAGGTTTAGAGGGAGTGACTGGGAGTACAGAGAGAGAGATCATTGTTCCTGGTCATTAGGAACAGACGATCACTCTGTACTCCCCTGTCAGAATGGGCATCTGTTTTGTTTACACTGACAGATCCCCGTTCTGCCTCTCTGTGGAGCGATCGCGGGTGGCTGGCGGACATCGCGGCCACGCACATCGGCTCTGGCACCGTGCATGCGTCTGGTGTATTACACTAAGCGCCATACTGGTATGCCAATTCGCGCAATAGAGCCGTCCTGCCGCAGTATAAACGCGGCGGCTGGTTGGCAAGTGGTTAAAGCGGAATTGAACCTCCCCCTACCGTTGCAGGGGCCTCAAGCTGGCGGCCCTCCAGCTGCTGCGACTACAAGACCCATGGGGGATTGCAAGGCTGACAGTTACAAGCATGACTCCCACAGGCATGATGGAGGACCACCAGTTTTAGACTAAGGATGAGCTCCGGCGTGTTCGCAGAGCCCGCCAGGAAGTCGGCACTGCACTGCGCTAATCACAGGCAGTGAGACATTTCCGATCTCTGCAGCCGCACATCAAGACAACGTCTCACTGCCTGTAATTAGCGCAGTGCAGTGCCAACTTCCTGGCGGGCTCTGCGAACACGCCGGAGCTCATCCTTATTTGAGACCCCCTGCTACGGCCAAGGGAGCTGCATTCTGTTTGATCTGCAACTGCCATGGTGCAGCACATGTGATTAGTTATGACAACAGCCATTTGGTGGTTTGACAGTTTGGTTGAAGACACAAGAAAATGTGACAGCAATCCTGGAATGTAACTTTTTTTTTTTAAACTGGTAAATGGATGGGTTGAGTTCTGCTTTATAGTTTATTGCTGCTCAGGGGCTCTGGGCTTCAGCAAAATGGCCGCCTCCAGCAAGAAGAAAGACTAACAGCACCGGAGGCAATTTACAGCACGCATTCATTTTGGTAATATAATAATTAATGTATGTTCCTTGCTGAAGAACATAACTTTTTATCACGTTGCTATGGGCAGAGTTCCGCTATAATTTGGAGGATGTCCGAGGGGGTGAAGGGGAGGTACTGTAGGCTTTAAACTACACTGTTGCCATGGTGACGTGATAATAGTGGAGATCACTCAGGGCATTACCCTCATCACATGGGGTTGAGTTACTAAAACTGGAGAGTGCAAACTGTGATGCAGCTCTTCATAGACACCAATCAGCTTCCAGGTTTTATTTTCAAAGCTTAATTGAACAAACTGAAGTTAGAAGCTGATTGACTACCATGCACCAGATCCTGAGTGCTCCAGTATTATGTGTCTGTCCATCTGACAGCTGTATGACCATAGGAGGGGAGACCAGCAATCTACACACAGCACCCCCCTACACCACACACAGGGGGCTCACCTGATATCCTCCGAGCTGAGCATCACGAAGCTGACCCCCTGCAGGCGCCGCCATGGTATATCCCGGGAGAGCAGCATGATAGTCCCCGGACACCCCGCACCTCTCTGCCTCCACTACACACCGACACGTGCGGCACCCGGAAGTGGAGCATACCACCCACTCAGCAAGGACCGGGGGGGGGGGTGCTCAGAAATACAACCATCGCTTTGGCTATGCAAGCCGTCTACACACATGCAGGCAGGCTGTAGGAGAGGGTAAAAGAAACAGCGCTGAAAGTAGCTGGGTATGAAGGAAGAAGTGTGGCGGTTCCACCCCCCTATATAGATGGTACAGTCCGGATAGGATGCCGCAGTAGATGGTACAGTCCGGATAGAAGGATGGTACCGTCCGGAGAGGACCCCTCTGCTGATGGTACAGTCCGGGAGCTGAGGCCTCGGGAAAATGGCGCTGTCCTGTGCGCCCCTCCGGGCGGTGTGTGTCCGGCCGGGGACTCTGCTCAGGTACCGGGAGGAAGGAGGGAGTGTGGTGCCAGTATAGACCGAGAGGGAGGGGTGGTAGTTTGGTTGTGGAAGGTAGACTGGGCTCTGCAGGCAATCTCCCTGATAGAGGACATGTCACCTCCACTGAGGACAGTATGGAGAGGTGTACAGCCGGGGGGATGGTGGGAAATACTGGACTTGTCTGCCCTGTAAGTGACAGGTCCTCTTCTGCTGGGGATTGGGGGGCGGGTACACACTATATTACCAAAAGTATTGGGACGGGAATCAGAGGCTGAAAGAAACAATACCGGGGTCTGGTTCTGTCCTCAACCATCATCCCAGTATAACCTCCTCAATATGAGGCCGCATATAGAAGTATGGTGGTTTCCAGGTGGTTAAAGCGGTTGTATGCCCCCCCAAAAAAATCTGTAAGGCATAATGTACTAGTATGCACCACATACTAGCACATTATGAAATACTTACCTTAGAACGAAGCGCCCGCAGGTCACCTCTGAGGGAGCTGACATGTTCCCTCTGCGTTTCTTACGGGTTCGGGCTCCGGCGCTGTGAGTGGCCGGTGCTGCGATGATGTCACTCCCATGCATGCGCACGGGAGCCCTCCGTTCCAGCACGATACGCCGCAGTTCTGTCAAAATAGCCAACTCATCAGAAACTCCAACCGCTTAACTTCCAGTTTCTTTAACTGCTTGCCGACCAGCTGCCGTCATTATACTGTGGCAGGTCGGCACGATCCCGCAAACCGGCGTAGCTGTACGTCGGCTCGCGGGATCGGGATAGCAGGCGCGCCCGCTGCACCGCGGGGTGGCTGACGGTCGCAATGACCACCGGCCGCGAGCAGGAGAGACAGAACAGGGACGAGTGAGTAAGCACTTGGTATAAGTGTGAAACGCGTCAGCTGTTGTTCTGTACCACTCTGCTTTGGTGTTCTGTATATTTTGTGATCCTGGTTTTACAAATAAAGGCATAAGAAACTTCTATCGGTGTGCGGCTGTCCAGAACTCTTCCATTTATCTTCATCAGCGAGTGTGTGTAAACACACACATTTCTGTTCTGAGAGGAGTGACAGATCGTGTGTTCCTAATAGCTAGGAACAGCGATCTGTCATTTCCTATAGTCAGCCCCCTCCCCCTACAGTTAGAATCACCTCCCAGGGAACACAATTAACCCCTTGATTGCCTCCTAGTGATAACTCCTTCACTACCAGTGACATTTTTTACAGTAATCAATGCATTTTTATAGCACTGATCGCTGTATTAATGCCGATGGTCCCAAAAATGTGTCAAAAGTGTCCGATGTGTCCGCCACAATGTCGCAGTCCCGATAAAAATCGCAGATCGCTGCCATTACTAGTAAAACAAAAAAAAATTAATAATAATAAAAACTCTATAAATCTATCCCCTATTTTGTAGATGCTATAACTTTTGCGCAAACCAATCAATATATGCTTATTGCGACTTTTTTGTTTTTTTTTTTTTTTACCAAAAATATGTAGAAGAATACATATCGGCTTAAACTGAGAAAAAATTACCTTTTTTTTAAAAAAAAAAAATGTGGATATTTATTATAGCAAAAGGTACAAAATATTGTGTTTTTTTTTTTTTTTTTTTTTTTTTTTTGTTTATAGCGCAAAAAAAATAAAAACCGCAGAGGTGATCAAATACCACCAAAAGAAAGCTCTATTTGTGGGGAAAAAAAGGACATCACTTTTGTTTGGGTACAACGTCGCACGACCGCGCAATCGTCAGTTAAAGCGACGCAGTGCCGTATCGCAAAAAATGGCCCGGCCGTTAAAGCGGAGTTCCACCCAAATTTTGAACAATATCTGTATGTGTTCTCTTCCTTGCCTAGATGCTGACATGCCGTTTAAAAAAATTTAAATCGCCGTAATTACCTTTTATTTTTCTATTCTTCTTTGCACTTCCTGGTTCTCCTCCCGTGGGAGTAGGCGTGTTTCTAGCCTCTCCCAGACTCCTAGGAGCTAGTCTCAGGCTTCCCAGGATGCCACTGAGCATGTGCGGGAATGAGCGGTGAATGCTGGGAGCACAGCATTCACCACATCCAGGAAATAAATGCTTGTGGGCTTCAAATGCCCACAATGAAGATGGAAACCGCCTGCAGTGAATAATATAAGTTATTCTTTCCGACAAAATCTGACACAGGCGGACTTATTACACACAATATGTGAGTATGTAATGCTGAGAAGAAAAGTTTGTGAATGAAATCAAAAAAAAAAAAAAAAAAGGATAAATAGGTGGACCCCCGCTTTAAGGGGGGGGGGATCCTTCCAGGGCTGAAGTGGTTAAAGAAACCGGAAGTGACGTGGTTGGAGTTTTTGACGAGTTCGCTGATTTGACAGAACACTGAACCTTCGCTGCGCATGCGCCGATGAAGTCAGGTAAATATCTCCTAAACCATACAGGTTTAGGAGATATTCATTTTATCTACAGGTGAGCCTTATTATAGGCTCAACTGTACATAAAAATGACCAAGCGGGCAATACAACGGCTCTAAATTGGCCATAAATCGGCCATAAATCCTCCAAAATACCTCCGATTTATACAGCTGTCTGTAAACTTGCCTGTAAAGGATGACTTGTAATTTCCTACTAAAGAGATTTTTAGTACTGTCTATAGGACAAATCCAGGTTCAGGGGTCCCGCTCTAACTGAGATATAGCAGAATATGCAGCTGACTACTTTTTATGTATTGATTTGTGTTGGAACTGCAGCTCCTCCTATAATTCATATGCTTATTCCTCGTCTTTCAGGCATTTTGCAAGAACATTTCAGCAGTCTGAATCAAGAACAGGTAGGAAAATTTGTAGTCATCTGAATAGAGTTGAGGGAATATTTCCTCTTCTTGTATGCATTCTATCACAAAGCTGAATACCTGAGTGGTAAAAGCCTAACTCTGGGTATACATGCACTTTAAATGGTTCAGTAGGGCAGGTAGACCAAGAAAGATTGGAGCCACAACTGCCAGAAGAATTGTTTGGGATACAAAAAAAAAACACAGGTAACTTCAGGAGAAATCCAGGCTGCTCTGGAAAAAGACGGTGTGGTTGTTTCAAGGAGTACAATAGGACAATACTTGAGCAAAAATGAGCTGGATAGTCGAGTTGCCAGAAAGAAGCCTTTACTGCGCCAATGCCACAAAAAAAAAACACGCCTCACAGCTTCTGGCACACTGTCATCTGGAGTGACAAGACCGAAATAGAGCTTTATGGTCACAACCATAAGCACTATGTTTACAGAGGGGTCAGCAAGGCCTTTAGTGACAAGAATACCCACTGTGAAGCATGGTGGTGGCTCACTGATGTTTTTGGGGATATGTGAGCTCTAAAGGCATGGGGATTCTTGTAAAAAATTGATGGAAAGATGAATGCAGCATGTTATCAGAAAATCCTGGTAGATAATTTACATTCTTCTGCATGAAAGCTGCACATGGGACTCTTTTGGACTTTCCAGCATGACAATGACCCCTAACCACAAGGCTAAGTTGACCCTCCAGTGGTTACAACAGAAAAAGGTGAAGGTTCTGGAGTGGTTATCAGTCTCCTGACCTGATTATCATCGAGCCACTCTGGGGAGATCTCAAACCTGTGGTTCATGCAAGACAATCTAAGACTTTGCATGTCATGGAGGCATTTTGCCAAGATGAATGGGCAGCTTATACCACCTGCAAGAATTCGGCGCCTCATAGGCTACTATTACAAAAGACGGCGAGCTGTCATTGATGCTAAAGGGAGCAAAACACAGTATTAGGAACTAAGGGGATGCAGACTTTTGAACAGGGCTCATTTCATTTGTTCATGTGTTGCCATGTTTTGTTTTATGATTGTGCCCTTTCTGCTATGACCTACAACTGAATCCCATAAGAAATAAAAGATGTGTTTTTCCTGCTCACTCATGTTTTCTTTAACCACTTCAGCCCTGGAAGATTTTACCCCCTTCCTGACCAGAGCACTTTTTGCGATTCGGCACTGCGCCATTTTAACTGACAATTGCGCGGTCGTGTGACGATGCACACAAAAAAACTTGACGTCCTTTTTTTCCCCACAAATAGAGCTTTCTTTTGGTGGTATTTGATCGCCTCTGCGGTTTTTATTTTTTGTGCTATGAACAAAAAAAGAGCTACAATTTTTTAAAAAACGCAGTATTTTTTACTTTTTGCTATAATAAATATCCCCCAAAAATATATAAAAAAACTTTTTTTCCCCTCAGTTTAGGCCGATATGTATTCTTCTACATATTTTTGGTAAAAAAATCGCAATAAGCGTATATTGATTGGTTTGCGCAAAAGTTATCGCGTTTACAAAATGGAGGATAGTTTTATGGCTGCTTTGTTATTATTTTTTTTTACTAGTAATGGCAGCGATCTGCGATTTTTATCGGGACTGCGACATTATGGCGGACACGTCAGACAATTTTGACACATTTTGGGACCATTGGCATTTTTATAGCGATCAATGCTATAAAATTGCATTGATTGCTGTAAAAATGTCACTGGCAGTGAAGGGGTTAAGTGTGTCCTAGTGTGTGTTCTAACTGAAGGGGGGAGGGGTCTGTGCAGGGAAGATGACAGATCACTATTCATACAGAGTATGAACAGACGATCTATCTGTTCTCCCCTCAGAGAACCGGAAACTGTGTGTTTACACACACAGATCCCGGTTCTCAGTGTGCCCCGAGCGATCACAGGAGCACTCGCATTGGCTCCGTTGGCAAGCAGGGGGCGCACGCCCCCTAGTGGCTGTCTGTTACCGACGTAACATGATGGCAATTCGCGCAGCCGAGCCATGTTGCCGCAGTGCAACTGCGGCGGCTGGTCAGCATGTGGTTAAAAATGGTACATACTGTATATTACCAATTCTCCAAGGGGATGCAAACTTTTGAGCACAGCTGTACAGCAATGTGTTCTGGCAGCGATACAGGGGCTTCCCATCTGCTGCTGGAGCAAAATTTAGTCAGGCTCAACCAGTCACAGGAAGCTGTGGGTTTTGTATGTGTATTTATGCCTCTGATGGAGGAGAGGTGGGCAGGAGACTTCATAATTCCCGCCTTGGCCAATCCAAGGATCCCTTGTATGCGTGTCTAAGAGTACAAGTCTATCTGTAAATGGCTAAGCAGCGCTCAGCCTGACAAAATTTTGTTCCGGTGTTCTGCTGAGAACGTTCCCCTCGGGGGATAAGGACCCCCCTCTACTGCGCAGGCGCAGCGCTTGCGCAGTAGGAACAACAAGGGAGCCGCCGAAAAGAGCTGAAGCTGAACACCTGAGTCAGCTGTACACGGCGCCTGCGTGTGAAGACTATTTTAATAAAAAAGAGTTTGTAACACGCCCCTTGCGGGCTCGCTATGCTCGCCACGCTTCAGGCACGGCCTCGCTGCGCTTGGCATATTATTATTCTAACTCTATGTCCACTTGGATGGTGGGGCTTTAACGTGGACATAGGGTAGAATGTAGTGCGCAGGCGCCGTGTACAGCTGACTCAGGTGTTCAGCTTCGGCTCTTTTCGACGGCTCCCTTGTTGTTCCTACTGCACAAGCGCTGTGCCTGCGCAGTAGAGGGGGGTCCTTATCCGCCGGGGGAACTTTCTCAGCAAGACACCGGCAGCAGACGCGAAGTCCCTGTACTAATGCTGAACACAGCGTTATATAATGCAATGCATGTAGATGACGCTACATACAGTACTATACAATACTGACAGATGCAGCATCAGTTAGTAAAGGAAATGGTTTGTTTGGGCCAGCTGGGCCCAAACAAACTATTTAAAGTAAACTTGGAGTTGGGCTTTGAATACCAGGACAGTTACTTAGTAAATACGTAGCTGCAGCTTCACTGCCCCATAACTAGCATGCACCACATGAGCTGGGTGCAGGCTGCTTCCTATTCACTCATGTATTTTGTTCTATGATATGTTACAGAAGTCTCAGCTACATACTGAGAGAGATTTACTAAAACTGGAGCACACAAAATCTGGTGCAGCTGTGCATAACAACCAATCAGCTTTTAACTTCAGCTTATTCAGTTAAGCTTTAACAAATGGCCCCAGTTCACACTGGTGCGACTTGACAGTTTAAAAGCACATGACAAGTCGCACCCTGTTTGTGCCTATGGAACAGTTCAAATCGGAGCGACTTTGACTAGCACCGAGTTTGAAAAAGGTTCCTGCACTATCTTTGGTGATTTCATGTGTGACTTGTATAGACTGTGCATGGGCGGCAAAGTGGTGTAGTGGGTAGCACTTTCGCCTAGCAATAAGAAGGGTCGCTGGTTCAAATCCCAACCACGATGTTACCTGCCTGGAGTTTGCATGTTCTCCCTGTGCCTGCGTGGGTTTCCTCCGGGTACTCCGGTTTCCTCCCACACTCCAAAGACATACTGGTAGGTTCATTGGATCCTATCTAAATTGTCCCTAGTATATGAATGTGAGTTAGGACCCTTAGATTGTAAGCTCCTTGAGGGTAGGGACTGATGTGAATGTACAATGTATATGTAAAGCGCTGCGTAAATTGACGGCGCTATATAAGTAACTGCAATAAATAATAAATGAGCAAATGTGTAAGGCGGGGGGCACTGAATCTAAATTTACTGTTAGCTACAGTGTGTTAAAATGTGAAACCCGACAACAATATTTTAAATATGCATCAATGTGCTATACAGAAAACCTATATAATAGCGTGAAAATACAACATATTAGATAAGGATAACATCCGTTTAAAGCGGGGGTCCACCCACACCGCCAAAAAAAAAAAATATTAAAAGCCAGCAGCTACAAATACTGCAGCTGCTGACTTTTAATACATGGCCACTTACCTGTCCCAGGGTCCAGTGATGTCGGCAGGCGACGCCGAGAACCCGCTCGATTCTCGGCAGCTGCCGCCGCCATCCTAGGTGAGGGAATCAGGAAGTGAAGCGTTGCGGCTTCACTTCCCGATTCCCTACTGCGCATGCGCGAGTCGCGCTGCGCGTCCCAAGTGGTCCCCGCTCTCTCCTGGGAGCTGTGTGTTTCCCAGGAGACAGCGCGGTCGGGACGGGAAGAGGCATAGACTCCCATGGGAGTCTATGCCGGAAGTGGGTGCAAATACCTGTCTTAGACAGGTATCTGCACCCCCCTCCCCCCTGAAAGGTGCCAAATGTGACACGGGAGGGGGGGAGGGTTCCGAAAAGCGGAAGTTCCATTTTTGTGTGGAACTCCGCTTTAAGCATGTATAAAAAATAGATAAATGTCCTTTGAGAGAAAAAAATGTAAGGAAAGGTCCATATACAATTTCATAAAAAAAACCTCAAATGGGTGACTCTTCCGCTGATTAGATGAACACCTTCACCACCAGGGTTAAACACCCAAAGTGCTCTTGTAAGGATGTCCGCTTACCAAAAGTTGTAGACCCTTTTAATTAAAAAAAGATCAAATGGGCTTTTAGCAAGAAATGGCTTGCTGGCTCATCCATATCATTACAGCAAGCCATTTCTTGCTAAAAGCCCATTTGATCTTTTTTTAATTAAAAGGGTCTACAACTTTTGGTAAGCGGACATCCTTACAAGAGCACTTTGGGTGTTTAACCCTGGTGGTGAAGGTGTTCATCTAATCAGCGGAAGAGTCACCCATTTGAGGTTTTTTATGAAATTGTATATGGACGTTTTTCTTACATTTTTTTTCTCTCAAAGGACATTTATCTATTTTTTATACATGCTTAAACGGATGTTATCCTTTTCTAATACGTTGTATTTGCACGCTATTATGTAGGTTTTCTGTATAGCACATTGATGCATATTTAAAATATTGTTGTCGGGTTTCACATCTTTACACATTGTAGCTAACAGTAAATTTAGATTCAGTGCCCCCCGCCTTACACATTTGCTCATTTGCACTGGATTTCTCACCCAGTTTGGGGGGGTTAGCAGCGCTTTTGTTTACATTTTTCACATACATTTTTTTGGCACAAGGTTTATATATATATATATATATATATATATATATATATATATATATATATATATATATATATATATATTAAATGAATGAAGTCGCATAGATGTTAGCAATCCACACATGAAATCGCACAGACCAGTGGATTTGAAAACACGCTGGAGTACAATTTTAAAGCCGCATTGTGTGAATCGGGGCTAAAACCTAGAAGCTGATTGGTTAGTATGCACAGTTTAACAGATTCTGTGTGCAACAGTTTTAGTAAATCTCCCCCTTTGAGTCCCGTAGCTGGGGACAAAATTCTCTTCCTTTTTACTGTTTCATAATGCACTAGGAAAAAGATCATATTGATTACTATGGGGAACCAAAGATTGAGCAAATTGACCTATATGCCACACTGATAAATATGCTCAGTATATTTTAGTTGACAATAACGTCCCTTTCACAAGGAGCGGACTCCGTTGAGATGGACAGGGGATCTGTCCACTGATCTCCTGCTGATTAGCGCAAAGCGGGGCGGATGAGCCATCTGTGTCCGCTCAGTTTAGAACCCTTTCACACTGGGGCGGCGGGTCCGTTAGCGGTAAAGCACCGCTAGTTTTAGTGGCGCTTTACCGTCGTCTTAGCAGTGCTTTTCGGCCGCTAGCAGGGAACTTTTAACCCCCGCCAGCGGCCCGAAGAAGGGATTAAAAGCGCGCCCGTGTTGCGACGTTTCCGAATCACTGCCTATTCATTTCAATGGACAGGGGAGATGTGGGAGCATTATATACAGCCCCAAAGATGCTGCTTGCTGGACTTTTTCTAACGTCCCACAAGCGCACCGCTCCAGTGTGAAAGCACTCGGGCCCTCACACTGGGGCGGCATGAGAGGCGCTTTACATTCGCTATTTTTAGCGCTAAAATGCCTGAAAAGCGCATCGTTGTGAAAGGGGTCTTATGCAGAGCAGACACGGGCAGAGCCTGCTCTGCTGTATGGGCAGCTGGACGTAAACAGACTGCTGTACATTTACCACCTGACTGCTGCCCTCAGATCCGATTGACGGAAGGGGACTGATCCGTTTTCCTCCACATTATTTTATTTATTTTTTTTGCCGATTGGATTGAACCAGGGGTAGGCAGGTGTAAACAGACACAAGTTCTTTTACACCTACGGTCCATAGGGGTGAATGGAAGGTACGATCAGGATCACCTGAAGAACTTAAGCGTGCCTGATTTGGACCCTTTGTGTGAAAGGGCATTAGGCTCTCTTACTGAATGAGGTGGGGGGGGGGGCACTTTTTAGACTGACAGGTTTGCCGTAAGGGCAAAAAACTTCAGAGATGCATCTGGATTCTCCCATAGCTCCCTTGTAAATAATATTGGTATCCATTCTTCCTCTGCTCCAAACTTCAGCTAGTCCTGGTGGATATAACATTGTTCACAGAGCACCTTTATACTTGAATCGGTGAATCCCATTTGATTCATCTACAGGTGAAGACTGTGTTTGCAGCATGTAGTAGTTGAAAAGCAGGGAGGAAAGTAGCTTCTTTACCAGGCAAGGTCAGATTCATCTCTGGGGTGTATTGAGTGGAAAAAAAAACATAATGGATAAATTAAAGAGCTGCATGGTAGTGCATTCTCCTTCTCTCTTTTCAAAAGAAAATAGGTTACAAATGGACCAAATACTAAAGCTAGCCTACGTGCTGAAAAAGACTAAAAAAAAAAAAAAAAAAAAAAAAATTTTGTCCATCCATACTATACAATGGGGATAAATGGAACTCCCTCTGCGGCTATTGTATTTTGACAGCTGGCCTGGACGGTTGTCAAAATATTGATTGGATGCAGCCCCTGTTCAACTGAAAAATTTCCAACAGGCTCCATCAACAAAATGTCGATCGAATGAATAGCTTTTGTCAAACTGAGCAGGACCATTCACTGAGTGAGGTTCAGTCGGTTCATCCGCAAGCAGGTGAAATTCACAGAGTATACCTGTGTGCACATGGGCTTTGACTGCTATAAATTTAGCTGGTGTCCCCCATACTCATTCATATTGTCTGCTGTGTAGATATAGTGATTTCTTTCTTGTATTTTTCAGTCCTCTGGAAGTCTGTGCTGTCTCCCCCTGTAACCAGTCATGTAAGAGGATTATCCGGGCTCACTAAATCCACGCCAGGGGTCTTCTTGTCTCCATCTAATACCCAACTATTGACACAGAACACCTCTATACTCAGCAGGTAAGGTCATTTTCTTGCTGTTGTCTGGATCTATTTGTACGTGTTTTCTAATGGAATCCCGGCTATACACCTAACTAGCCTCCGATCCGGGCATGTGATTCGGCTCCCCTGTGCCAGCCAGCATGGCTGCAGGGGAGAGGAGGGAGCACTGACAAGGCCATTGAAGCCTATGGGTGAAGTCGCAACTTCAGGCTTTACTAGTCATTGTTGGAGCGCTCCCTCCTCTCCCCTGTACCCGAAGCTGGCTGACACTGAGGTCATGTGACTGCCCCGGAGCAGGCTGAAAATAGGTAAGTATCCTTCTTACACAGGTTAGTTAGCATAGGTGTTAGTAGGTGGGAGGGGATGGTTTTATGGCTATTTAGGTGCATAGCCAAAATTCGCTTCAAAGAAGAAGTAAAGGATAGGCTAAATAGTTAACAAATATTACCATAATCGTGAATCGGCTGCTATTTCTTTTCTCCTTCCTTTTTTGTTTTTCCAGCAAGGGCACGTCATCTTTCATATAGGGCCCAGTAACTGTCCATTTGCTGTTTGAAAGTTTAGAGGGGGCGGTTACTTCAGCAATTAACCCTTTCTTTCTGCCACTCCGCCAACGGGAGATGTGGCTGCACCTGCTGAACAGGCACACACCTGAACAGTAAACCAGGCACTGTGCTGTTCCTTTGCATAAAAGTGCAAAATACATAAGTGGCATGGTCATAGCTGAATCTAGAAGGAGGTGTTGGAGAGGGCAGCCCCCCCCCACAGATTTCAGTTGTGGCCCCCCATCCTCCATGGATGCTGTGCTTGTTGAGCTCCTTGTCACATCCCCTTACTGCACACAGTTCAGGAACAGGCAGCACAGCTCCTCTCCTTCCTCCTCGCACACAGATAAGATTTGTTTTCTTACAGACAGCCTCTATCTGTGCACTATGTAGCTGCCTGCTATGCTGCAGTTCTGAACCGTGAAGTTCCCAGATAACTACTATGCAGCCTAGAATCCTGCTACACAGTGTGCAGATAGAGCTTGTCTGTAGGGAACCTGATCTGAGTTGTGTGCTGTGTGAGAGGAGGAGGGGAGAGGAACTATACTGTGTGCAGTTTTCGGAGCAAGCAGACAGCCCAGAGCCAACATCAATCAAATAGAGGAGAAGGAAGTGGGTTGTATCCCGACAAGGATGTCTGCATGAGAATCCAGAGAAGACTGTGGCCTCTCCTAGAGGTATTTATCTTGACTTTAACAAGGTGCACTTCTCAGAGGGCTGGAAAGATTTTTATCTACTAGCAGCTCACAAGCAATAGGTTGAAGCTAGAAAAATGATAAATGGTTTTCAAAATTTTTTACAAATAAATATGTGAAAAGTGTGGCATGCATTTGTATTCAGCCCCTCTGAGTCAATACTTTTGTAGAACCTCCTTTCACTGCAATTACAGCTGCAAGTCTTTTTGGGGATGTCTCTACCAGCTTTGCACATCTAGAGTAAAATGTTTGCCCATTCTTCTTTGCAAAAATAGTTCAAGCTCTGTCAGATTGGATGGAGAGGGTCTGAGCAGCAATTTTCAGCTTTGCCACAGATTTTCAATTAGATTTAGGTCTGGACTTTCACTGGGCCATTCTAACACATGAATATGCTTTGAACTAAACCATTCCATGGTAGCTCTGGCTGTGTGTTTAGAGTTGTTGTCCTGCTGGAAGGTGAACCTCCGCCCCAGTCTCAAGTCTTTTGCCGCGTACACACGATCTGGATTTTGGTTGTAAAGAGATATGATAGCTTTTCCGACGGGATTCCGCTCAAGCTTGCCTTGCATACACACGGTCACACAAAAGTTCGCTGAACTTTCAACCGCCAACAAGGTGGTGACGTACAACACTACGACGATCCGAGAAAATTAAGTTCAATGCCTCCGAGCATGCGTCGAATTGTTTCCGAGCATGCGTAGGAGTTTTGCGCGTCGGAATTGCTACAGACAATCGCATTTTCGGATAGGAACTTTTTCCGACCGAAAAATTAGAACATGCTCTCAATCTTTTGCTGGCTGGAATTCGGCCAGCAAAAGTCCGATGGAGCATACACACGGTTGCATTTTTCGCCGAAAAGCTCTCATCTGTCTTTTGCTCTGCCGAATTTCCGATCGTGTGTACACGGCATAACAGGTTTTCTTCTAAGATTTCCCTGTATTTGGCTCCATCCATCTTCCCATGAACTGACCAGCTTCCCTGTCCCTGCTGAAGAAAAGCATCCCCACAACATGATGCTGCCACCACCATGTTTCACGGTGGGGATGGTGTGTTCAGGGTGATGTGCAGTGTTAGTTTTCCGCCACACATAGCGTTTTGCTTTTAGGCCAAAAAGTTAAATTTTTCAATTTCTCCCACCTGAGCTGTGCATCTCTGCAGCTCCTCCAGAATTACCACCTCTTGCTTGTTTCTCTGATTAATGTTCTCCTTGCCTGGTCTGTCAGTTTAGGTGGGCGGCCATGTTTTGGTAGGTTTGCAGTTGTATCATACTCTTCCCATTTTCGGATGATGGATTGAACAGTGCTCCATGAGATGTACGAAGCTTGAGATTTTTTTTTTATAACCTAACCCTGCTTTAAACTTCTCTACAACTTTATCCCTGACCTGTCTGGTGTGTTCCTTGACCTTTTATGATGCTGTTCACTAAGGTTCTCTAACAAACCTCTTAGGGCTTCACAGCACAGCTGCAGTTATACGGAGATTAAATTACACACAGGTGGACTATATTTACTAATTATGTGACTTCTGAAGGCAATTGGTTCCACTAGATTTTAGTTAGGGGTATCAGAGTAAAGGGGCTGAATACAAATGCGCGCCACACTTTTCAGATATCATTTGGTAAAAAATGTGAAAAAACATTTATCATTTTCCTTCCACTTCACAATTATGTGCCACTTTGTGTTGGTCTATCACATAAAATCCCAATAAAATACATTTACATTTTTGGTTGTAACATGACAAAATGTGGAAAATTTGAATACTTTTTTCAAGGCACTGTAATTGCGGGGTAGTGGATGAACACTGTCAGCCTGCAGCTGGAAGTGCAGCTACTGACAGGATCTCAACACAAAAAAACAAAATGATTTGTTAAAGTGGACCTGCAGTATTTTTTTCATCTTTACATCTATTAAATCTTCTGCCCTTGTTGTTTTAACTTTAAATAGTAAAACATTTTTTTTTTCTGCCAGTAAATACCTTATACAGCCCACTTCTTGTTTCTTGTCTGGTCATTAGTCTAGGATTATGACACCATGCACAGCTCTCTTTCGCTCTTGTGAGAGTTTGCCAAGAAAGGAGGGGGGAGGAGTCATAAGAGGACCAGTGAGAGCTGCAGAGCTGGAGGTGTGCCTCTGTGTAAATCCAGGAAGCGAACAGGCAGCAGCTTCAGCTGCCCACAGTTAAAATGGCGGCAGCCAGACTTGGTAGAGGGAGATTTCTGCAGCATATTTGGCGAGTATAGAATCACAGTATATATAAAATAATATGCAAAGTGGTTGGAGGGAAGCTTCAGAATGGCAAAGATGGTTTTTATTACAAATTCTGTGAGCAGACTGCAGTTCCTCTTTAAGGAAAACTGTACACAGTGAGACTTGATGCCAAACAGTCAAAATAGATTTGGGGTTTACATACATTTTAACTCTTTTTTTTTTTCTTATTGGTTCTTTTGTAAGTTGTAAATGCATTGATGGGTTGAAGCAGCAAATTTCACCTTTTATTATGGAGACAAAAAAAAGCTGGAAAACCCTTGAAATTTTAGTTAATAACATAACCGTGGTAAATCTGTATTCAGCATTTTGACACAGGCAATAATATTTTTATAGGGTGTCACCGCTGCTTCCGAGCATTCTCCAACAGCCATCCAGACCGGTCACATATTTTGGCGTTCGAAAAGGGAAGAGGAAGTCTGTGAAAGCTGTAGTGGAACGATTTATGCGTCTACACTGTGGGCTCTGGATTCGAAGGAAGGTGAGATGATTGATGGGATCACGATTAGCACAGTTTTCATAAAAAATGTGAGTCGTGAATAAATATACTATAAAGTGTACATTTTTATATAGATTTGGAAGTGGCTAGCTCCTCTTTCAGTATTGGTTACATCTTATGGCTCCATAGGTACTTATTGGTGCAGTCCCACTACTCTACAGAAGTGGATGCAGGGTCTGAGATAGGCTGAATAAAGATTCACAGTGAGCCAGCATGGCGCGGTGCTATCGATTCTACCATAGAGGTACTTTCTGGGCTTTCATCACACAAGTCTGAAGGTAGGGGGGATGCAATTCCCAATCATAACCAGGGTCTGAGAATTATCTGAAAGGTTGGTCACTGTGATGGGAGTAGGCAGTGAGCGCACCCTCAGCGCAGAAACCTTGGACGCCATGGTTGCATATGTGCGTCATGTGGGCTTTAAGGACCACCCTCCGTGCCACCTCACTTAAGCATTCCATGATCAGCAAGAGGTAAATATTAACATCAGAACAGTTTGCATTAGGTAATTTATAACAATAGTGTTGGACACAAACACTCTAGAGGTCAGTTATAACAAATTCTAAGAACTTGGAACAAAACAATATTAGAGGAGTGGGAGCAAATATTTATTTATAAGACATCGAGCTTCTTCAAATTTCCTTGTAAATTTGTGATGCGTTTCCAAGGAGTGTTCTCAAAAAGCATCTCGATCTTGTTTGTTTTTATTTTTTTTTTTTTCCCCCCAATATAACCTGCAAAATACCAATTAAATTAACTGTAAAATAAATAGAAAATGAACCCCTTTCCCAGGAAAATATATACAAGAAACATGTTACCTCCACTGTACTATTTGGGTGGCTGCAAAGGAGAGTGTCTAAATATGAGGACACAGTCCAACAGGCACCGCTTAATCTAACAGATCCGTTCGCCCCAGTATCTTCTGCGATATGAATATGTGGAAGGATGCTTGCTATTAAGAGGTATGGCTGTTACTCATCTATGCCAGCATAGAGCACCGATGGGGAGGGCAGAAAGCAAACTTACACTAAAGTATTTTTGTTTTTAAAGCGGAGTTCCACCCAATTTTGAGAGGTGGTCTTAAACGAAAGACCACCTCTCCACCCCTCGTTTTTGGATATTTAAAAAAACATTTTTACTTTCTAACTTACCTTTTTTGGAAGTACTAAGAGTACTTCCGGGCCGAGGACGTCACATCCTCTTCTGCAGCGAGCCCCCCCATTGTCTTCTGGACAATGTGTGTGTGTGTGTCCCAGAAGACAAGCTGGCCATTCACAAAGCGCCGCGCGACTCACACAGTCGGAAGACGGCAGTGAAGCCGCAAGGCTCCACTGCCGGTTTCCCTTAGTTGGAATGGCGGGACCTGCACCCAATCCGATGGACGGATCGGCCTCGGGGGGCCAACATCGCGGGCTCCCTGGACAGGTAAGTGTCCTCATTAAAAGTCAGCAGTTAGTGTTTGCAGCTGCTGACTTTAAAAAAATAAAAAATTTTGTCTGGAACACCGCTTTAAGGCATTTCAAAGTGAAGACTGGTTAAAGGTTTGTGCATGTAGAGCTCACGTTTAAAATAAACTCGTATCGAGTGGACGTAGCATCAGGTTATGAATGTTTAACTGATTTGTGTTTCACTGGAGTTCTCGTTATAAATTCTAAAAAAACCTTTGCATTTTGCAGGCCGGTTATAAGAAGAAACTGTGGAAGAAAAGGGCAGCCAGGAAAAAACGCCTGAGAGAAATAGTTTTCTGTAACAAAACTCAGAGCAAACTGCTTGATAAAATGACCACATCCTTCTGGAAGAGGAGGAACTGGTACATCGATGATCCTTACCAGAAATACCACGACCGCACCAATCTGAAAGTGTAGGACCAGCTTCCTACTCGTGTATCTTTTTACCATGTAAATTCTTTGTGAATTGTAATAAAATATGAATTTAAAATAGGTGAAAATTTCTTTGTGTTACCTCTTTCGTGTTTGATGCTGAACAGCTTTTAACTTAAAGCCTAAGAATAGCTAAAATTAAAAAAATGAAAAAATAGGCACAGAGGACATAACAGACCTGCATAAACATGTTGTTTTTATTTTTTTTTTTTTCATAATACATTCTGAGAAATCCTAAAGCCCCTCATTATATGTAGGTGAGAACATAGGTGACACCTGTACACACAATACTGCTGGTGTCTTTTCTCTATGCAGATTCTCCATGGTCCCTGTAATTGTGGTTGTGATTTGGGTGTCCTTGCTTACATACACTATTACCAAAAGTATTGGGACACCTGCCTTTACATGCACATCAATGTTAATGGCATCCCAGTCTTAAGCCATGTACACACGATCCGATTTTCTTACGGGAGATGTGTGATGACAGGCTGTTGAAAATCGGACAAATGTTGGATGGCAGGCTTTAAAATTTTCCACGGACAAATGTTTGTTGTCAGATTTTCCAAGCGTGTAATCCCGTAGTTTTTAAGATCAAAGATACAACTATGTTGGTGTTCCTTGTCAATTTTACATTGTATTTCATTTTAAATGTAACTGCCTACTCTCAAACTGTCATTTGAAGTAAAACACATAGCCAAGTATTATTCGACACAATTTTTTTATCGTGCATTAAAAAAAGAAAACAAATAAAATTAGAGATGCTATCTGCCAATAGAAATTAACCAAAAAAGTGCATTCTATGCATCCAAAAATATACCAAATCATTATTCAACCAACAAATTAAATAAAAGCCTCATGCATGTGTCCTGCTTTTTAATATAGGGGGTCAACAATGCCAAGAGTTGGTGAAAGCAGGGGTCTGTCATCCGGAGATAATTCCGAAAATCATCCGGATTATTCTCCTGGAGCTCCCGCAGCAAAGGTATATGACATACCGTATTTATCGGCGTATAACACGCACCCCAAGTTTAGGAGAGAATTTTAAGGAAAAAAACTTTTAGGAGGGAAGTTTAAGGAAAAAAAACTTACATTAAAATGCCCATCAATGCAGCCTCATCAGTGTTCATCTGCAGCCTTGTTAGTGTCATTGCAGCCTTGACCCAGTGTCCATTGCAGCCTTGTCAGTGCAGCTTTGCCCCCAGTGCAGCCTTGTCAGTGCAGCTTTGCCCCAGTGGTCAGTGCAGCCTTGCCCCCAGTGTCCATGCTTGGACAGATCGCCGCCGACATACACATAGCTGCATGTAGTTTTAAATATGGTGCCGCGGAGTTCGGAGGGACTCGGCGCAGCTGAACGAACGCCGCTGAGATACACGTAGTCGAGTGTATTCGGCTCTTTCCGGCGCCGCTCACAGTCCCGCCCTATGATGGACATAACACAGGTCCAATGGCGGGACTGGGCGTGACTGTGAGCGGCGCCGGAAAGAGCCGAGAACACTCGACTGTGTATTTCGGCGGCGCTCTTTCAGCTCCGCCGAGTCCCTCCGAACTCCGCGGCGCAATATATTTAAAACGACACGCTATTTGAATGTCGGCGGCGATCGCCGCCGATAGATCACAATTAGCGGGGATCGGCGTATAACACGCACCCACGATTTTCCCCTGATTTTAAAGGGGTTGTAAAGATAAAAATTTTTTCACCTTAATGCATTCTATGCATTAAGGTGAAAAAACTTTTGACAGTACCGCCGCCCCCAGCCCCCCCCGTTTTACTTACCTGACGCCTCGAATCTTCGCTGCTCGTCCTCATTGCAGCTCAGCCTGGTCGCTGATTGGCTGCAGTGGATGGATTGAAAGCAGCGCAGCCATTGGCTCGCGCTGCTGTCAATCACATCCGATGACGCGGCGCGCCGGGGGGCGGGGCCGAGTGATACAGCGAGCGGCTATAGCCGCCGGCTGTATCACGGGAGCGCGCCCGCAAGCACTCACCACCATGCGAGGGAGCTCGCATTAAGGTGGTAAATGCTTGCGGGGAGGAGCTGAAACAGCCGCCGAGGGACCCCAGAAGACCAGGTTCGGGGCCACTCTGTGCAGAACGAGCTGCACAGTGAAGGTAAGTATGATATGTTTGTTATTTTAAATAAAAAAAAAAATTACCTTTACAACCCCTTTAAGGGGAAAAAAGTGCGTGTTATACGCCGATAAATACGGTAATTGGTCACAATTAATAAAGCAACCAATTTTTGGTCCAAAATTCTCCTGTTCCTGGACTGGACTTGGGTCAAAGCAATAACTCCAAGGCCAATAATAAATAACCCGTTATCTCCTCCGATTCCGCAACATGTCTGGTTGACGAACAGCCGTTCAGAAACTAACTGAAAAGCACGAAATGAAAAGCGTGAATCAACACTCACCAAACTTTTACTAACACGAAATTAGCAGAAGGAGCCCAAAGGGTGGTGGTAAAGAGCTGAAAAACCACATAGTACATCACTACGTTAGTGTTTGTTGGCTGACATCTCCTTGCCGTTTGTATGCAAGACAAAAGTCCGAGGTTTTGTCTGCGGAAATTGGTATTATAGTTTATGTTGTACTAAAAACGGACCACGTCAGCCTTTCTCATACACCGAAATGGGCAACTTGTCGCACCGAAAACCTGCATATCATACCAGAAGAGGAGATCCCATGTAATTTTTCAGGGCTCTGCTGTTAATTGGACAGCCAGCAACACATGCTGCAAACAGATTCCTCAGACCGACACACTTCAGCTTTCTCTCAGACAAAAAGTGGCAATGGATCTATAACCATCTTTATTTTTTTTAGTGTGTTGCAGTCAAAATGTACTCTTTTACACAACGAATATTTAGTACTGGTGAGAAGTCGCAAACAATTTGTCACAGGTATTAATCAATTCCTCTTTATAAGGATCCAAATACAAGACATTGATAAGGAGGTAGATGGTCTCCACTAGCTTATCTAAACTGTACCTTCAACTATTGGTACAGTGCTATAGGGGTTGGGTTATGTTCAATGATAAACTTATCTGTATGTTACATATTACTCAAAATTACAAAAAGGGATTCCTGGATATTCTTTTTTTAATGGACTCCTGAGGCCCCCGGTGGAACGATTCCTTTTTATTTTTTTCTACTTTCTTCTCTACATTGACACATTCATTTCACCTTTCTTACCCCTTTTCTTGTGAACCCTCATTATGACCTAGAAAGGGATATGGCCATCTTTCTCATCTTTTTTTGCTATCTCATTATTGTGTTGGAATATTATGTCTACCTCGGCTCAGGCATTCAACTTCGCCTAAACACCAAAACAGTTCCTATAATGCTCCAATTGCTGTCAGTTACATATGATTCTGGAACTGTATACAGATACCACTATCAAACAAGAAACTGGAGATTAAAATTGATTTCACTGTATGAGATTTCCATTCTAGGTGCTTGTACAACAAAAAATAAACAATAATGGGATCTAAATGTAAATAATGTATTTTCCTTTAAGGCTGGGTTCACACCAGTCCGGTGCGAATTCCAGCTCCATTTTGTCTGCTAAGAGAAAAAGCAGCTGTTCAGCAGTGCCTCTCCGTTCTATCTGCGGATCAGCTGAGCAGGGAGAGGGGGGAGGTGTAGTGAGAAGGAGAGAATGCCTGTTCACAACGGAATGCATCTGCGAATCAGATGCGTTCCCATTGAAGATAATGTGCTTGTAATTCGCACCGCAATGCCCAGAAAACGCACACGGTTTTTGGGCAATGCGCAGTGCAAATGCAACGCACATATGTGAACCAGCCTCATTCAAATGAAGGTATTTTAAAATGTCCTGCGAATTGGATGCGGTGTAAGCCGCATCTAATTTGCAGAGGTGTGAATGGGGCCTGAAAGTGCAGGCTATTCAAAATACCAGGAGTGCATTAAAAGCCCATTACAATTCCTCAATCACTGGGATTATTCCGCCTCTTCAACATTGGCTTAGAGACATACCCACATGCTTGCAGACCTGTAGTCACCCATGTCCTTCTGTCAGTTTGTTGGAAATCAACATGGTTTAATATCATAGTTCTGGAGTTTCTTTCTGGTTAATACAACCCAGTTGGAATGCAACAAGTTGTACATTAAAGCTTTGTAGCTTATCAGAATATTCCGAGATCAGGTCTCCATTATAGGCTGAACAAAAGCTTGGCTCCTGACAGTCTGATGTGATAACGCTATGCAAGCGAGCTTCAAAGAGGGCCATGACTGGCAGATGAAGGTGAGTTACAGAGATCAAAGGCATTGAAGATTGACCCAGGATACATAGACATGATACATGGACAATGCTGTCCCTAGATGCCAATACAGCAGAATGGACAGTAATATAATATATTGAGAAGGACTGCCCCGGAACTACTTTCCTTCGTTGGAAACCTAAATGGGCAGGCAATGGGGTTGGGTCTGGATGGTGTATGGATGAAGTTTAAAAAGTGCACACAGGAGGCAAGTCATGCCTGATGGCTCTCTGAGCCTCATGGCTCTCTGTTACCATCTTGAGCCCAGCTGATGAGACAATATCTAGAGGCATCCTTGTGATAAGTATCTTTGATGTTCTTGTGTTATATGTTCTATAGTATTTTCATGTTAGCATTTTCCTATTTTCTTGGGAAAAAAAAAAGACGTTTTATTAAGCAGTGTGTTTGTTTTCATAGCTAACCTTATATTCGTGTGTTATCAATAGTAACATTATCAGAGTTTTAATAGACTAGCTAACTATAGGAATAGGCAAATTAATACATATATGGAACAAATATTTTATTTCAATTGGCACCCCAGATTTTATTTCAATTGGCACCCCAGAAGGCGTGTGGAATTTATTTCTGCACAGAACTCAAACCCTAATGTATTTTTGTCTTGAGTCCCTATAAGCTAAGGAATCAACTACACCCATAACTGCAAGCCTCTACTGTGGACAAGATTTGCGCTGGTTCGTGAATTCTGAAGCCCTGCTTGAATGGTCCTGAAAGTTCTATGAAATATTTCATCAGTGAGCGGACGCGCAAAATCTGGTGAGATTTTTGGCTGGTATATGTATATGTGTTAACGTTTATTGTATTGTTAGACCTGTGTAGCTGGTCAAGAGTGCCGGTGAGTGAGGGGCTGATCACCCTTGGTTATCTGATGTAGCATGCAGATTGACAGGATAAATCACACATCTTTGAGGAGAAAGTGGGAGAATTATAGTTTTTTTTTTTTTTTAGTTTATTTATTTTCCCCACGTGAGAGTGAAATAGCTCCCTGTTCCAATAGAAGTTCAATGTGGCCTGCGTTCTGAGATAATGGGGCTAAAGTCAGTGGTATAGTAGAGCATTGATTAGTGTGCAATGCCTTGTGACAAGTAAAAGTTAGCTTTTAAACAGCTTCGTCTGTGTCTCTGTGTGTCGTGTCTGTAACTGTTGTATAGACTGGAAAAAACATTTGGGAGATATGGGACTTTAAAGGTGCAAAGCAATTGAGACAACAATATGTAAAAGAAAATATATATACACATTTTATTAAATGAACAACATCAATAAAACAGTACACACAGTACAATCATAGCCATAGATGTGTGCAAGGCATCCTATTAATGACAGTGATTTACTGTGGTCACATTCATGTTTTCTACATGTTTCGCCATATGGCTTCTTCGGGAAAGAATGTGGAGATTCATTAAATGCAAGAACCTATGATTCGACAGCTTTAGTTGTGCAGTAAAGATAGAAAAAATACAAGTTAGTACAACAGGTATGAGCAAGATGTATCTTATGTATATCTATGACTGCACTTAAATGAAAGGCAAGAAACATTCACTAAAACAAAGACCCAAAAGGCCCTACCTCATGCTGTGAGTCTAAGGGCCTAAACAATATTGAAGTTAAATGAAAAATGAAATCCGACAGAATATTGCATCCACAGTCCAAAGCCTGCCAATAAATGTAAATATATATTAATACACCATATAAAGTATGGAATGAAATGATTTAAGAATAAATTGCATGGCAAGGATATATCCATAACTTGAACTCTCTTAGGATAAAGTATATCTAGAAATATGAACTGCTTAACTGGAAGCCTCTATGGTCCAAAGGAGAACAGGAATTGCATCACAAAAAAGATCACCAAAAGGATACTGAAAAAGGAAGAGAGGGACCTTAGTATGTAATGTTGATAATACAGTACAGTAAGTTCACTTAAAGGCATAGGTCGCGATTCAAAAATACTTGCCTCAATGTTGGGTTTAAAAAAACCCTTCCATCAATTAGGTCACATGTTCCCCCCAAAAGGGACAGCGGAAGATAGCGTGAACCCCGCTTGACAAACAATGCCTGTACATATTGAGACAAGATGTCCTATTATAGATCTCCATTACTAATACTTATTAGAAAAGATGAAGGATGATAGTGCTCCATCCTCATTTCAAAGAGTGCCAATACCTGTTTTCCTGTACGAATCAAGGTGAGGCTTCCAGGGATCCCAACAATATGGCAGCTGCCATATGGGTTCTTAAATACCCCTCTCCGTTGCGTCAGAGCATGGCGCGAAACGTCGTGCCGTGATGGCGCACTTCGGACGCAAAGTAGAGGGGAGTGGCCACGCGGCACAGAGATCCCGCATGTCCAGCGCCTGCGCACACACCGGGACACACGCACCATACCAAGACAGCGCCCTGAGGGCCACGCCCCTTAGGGCGGGGACCACAAGGAGCCCATCCGAGCTTACCAGGAGCAATGCCCCGGCCCGCAGAGACACCAGAGACCGGAAATCTGCACCGCAGAGGTCCTCCCCCCACGGCGGGTGCACATAGGAGGCCTAAATTAGGACACTCCCATTGACACCCTTGGGCGTCCGTACGGGAACCCAGTGGCAAATCGGCAGGAAAGTGGCATGGACGCAGTAATGCCAGAAATAAAACAAAATAAACAAAACCAAAACAGAGCAAAGCAAAACAACCAAACAAAACAGAACAGAGCAAAATAGAACAAAACAAGACAAAAAAAAAACAAAAACGGAACTAGAAATATGAATAATTGAAAGTCATTTGAGTCTCACCGAACACAAAAGTGCAGCCATGTACAATCAACGACAAAATAACACAATAGCAAAAACATTAGATCCACTCATATCAACTTATGTTAACAAATGATACTATAAGTAAGAGTAAACACCAAAGTGTGCTTACTTCCGCACAAAAGAAGTGACAAGAATTTCACATATGGTGACACCTGAACGGAACATCAGCAACCTCACTCGGGAGATATCCAATATTGGATAGGAGCAGTGGGGGACATGAGAAAAACCAAGGCAAATGGTCAACCATTCTCACCATCACCTACAGAAAAGGTTTGTAGCTGATACTATCATTTAAACCTTGATACCGAGTCACTTGTAAAAGATAAATCCACCTGGTTTCAAGTTGTAACAGTTTCTTATCTATGTCACCCCCGTTCATGACGGGGGATATGTTCAAGGCTAAAGAAATCAATTGAATTTAAATTGAAATTGTGATATAATTCTACATGCCTACTAATAGGGGTTTCCATTTTATGTTTATGTTGTATAGACTGGTTGAGCGACCTCAGTGTAGACTAATTAGCATATCAATGGAGGTCATTGAAGATTTTCTTAAGAATCATGCCTGTGTTAATTTTAACACTGTGGCAGGAAACGCTTTAACACACCAATTTAATGAGTTATTGAGACAATGTAATATTCATAATGATCAGATAAAACATAAGACATCTTCGAAAAAAGGCAGGAAAGCAAGGATGGCCAATGTTGTATGCATGTTATTGAAAATTAAAGACATTGATTGCTATATCAAAAGAAGTCCAATGGTGCACTGAGAGAAAGCAATTATTGGAGCAGGTACAAAGTGTAACTAATAATAGATTAACAATGGTTGTAAAGGCAGATGCAAATGTTTGTGATCACATTGAACAATTAGTGACTGAGAAACATGTATTGGAACAGAAAATGAATGAATTAGAGGAAACATGTAAACAAAGAGAAAGTTGCATTGCCTCTTTGAATCAGAGAGAGGCTGAGAAGGAGCGTATTATAATACTGCTTAGGAAGGAATTACATGAAGCCCAGTCTGCCATTATGGAGTTATCCTCCACACATGCTCAGTGCTTAGCAAAGATAGAGGCTTTGGAACATGTAGAAACGCCAAATGCTAGTGTTGCTGCAAGTGATGTTGTTATGCTGGGAATCAATGTTGGAGATCTAATTGAGGAATATTTAAATAAGAGTGCAGTAACTGCGCTTTAAATTGATTCAGGAGTTGAAACAGTGGAGACTTCTGACGAGTCCATTGCTAGTGAATACAATGAAAGTGTAAAATCTGTTCATTCCAATCATAGTAATGTTATGCAGCAATGTGAGTTTCCATCGCCATATGCTCAGAGAAGGGCCTGTGGAGGAAGACTAGCTCTCAAGTGCTTTGTTTGTAAAAAGGGGGTCACATCGCTAGGTATTGTTTGATGGCTAATAATGATATGCAAAGGAAATACCCTAAAACTACACCAAGGCGTTATGAAGTTTATTCTGCGAGATGGGGTAGCAATCCAAGGCATAGAGGCCATTGTAATCAAACCCATTTCCCTTTTAAGACCCAAATGCTGAGACTACAAACCAAAAATAGTCTTTTAAGACTGGAAAGGCTATGTAGAACAGTTGCATAAACTCAAAATGGAGGTAGCCGCATGTTCATTCAAATATAGCACCGAGGGAAACAATGTTAGCAGCCCTTCGTGAGCTGCATGGATAGTAATAATTTTCTGGTTAATGGTTCTTTGCTATGAATAAGGTTTAGATGTGAGTTTCAGAGATTTGCCCTTCATGTTTGGAATATTATAGAGGACCTTGATATATTTTTAGTATTTTCAAGGATAAGCCTCTGGATTGTTATTTTTTTTTCTGTTATGATTATTATGGTGTTTTTTTTCTCTTCTCCTCTAATTTTTAATTTTTTGTAAAAAAAAATTTTTTTAAATGTTTATTTTTATTTTTTTTTGTTATTTGTTCATTTATTTTATTTTTGCTTGTTCAAGTGGAAAAATTGTTAGGTTTAGTCCACCTGAAAGGGGGGTCATTGGCTATGTCCTCAATTAGCAGCTGAATACATTTTGTTTAAGACAAGAGTTGGTAGGAAGCCATTCGAGCCACTGGAGTTATTGTAGTTTTTTTTCTGTGTTTTTATTTTCATTCAGGTGGAAAAGGTTCCAAAAGTTTTAGGCTTTGTCCACCTGAAAACGGAAAAATTGAATACTTACCTTTCCGCAAGTTTCCTTTCCTGGTGCCTATCCATGGCAGCATACACATGGTTGGTTACTCCACCCCCCACTTACTCCACTAGACTCAAACATTTAAGGATTATATAAAAAGGGAGGGCGTATGCTGCCATGGATAGGCACCAGGAAAGGAAAATTCCGGAAAGGTAAGTATTCAATTTTCCGTTTTCCTGGTGCCTTCATGGCAGCATACACATGGTAAATAAGTCGCTCACAGGGAGGGTTGCTGCAAAAAATAATTTAATTTAGATTATAGAACAGACAGCTGCAACGCTTTTTTCCTTAAGTCACGAGAAGTAAGCACGGCTGGATCTAGACTATAGTGGGTCATGAACATGGTGAAGGATGACCAACTCGCCGCACGACAGATAGTTTCTGGAGAGACTCATGCTAATGCCGCCCAAGAAGATGCCATACCCCGTGTTGAATGTGCATTGATTGATTTCGGAAGTGGAAGACCACTAGCCCGATATGTTCTCTGAGTGAGATGTACAATCCAACTTGCCAAAGTCAAATTTGATGCTGGGGCGTTGATCTTTATGAAGGAGGATGTCAGCCTAATGTAATGTCGGAGAGTCCTTGCTTCATCCAACTCGTGCAGCCTTGAAGTTGCTGGATCTTCCCCAAAGGCTGGGAGTACCCATTCTTGATTAGGGACGACTTGGCTGGAGGACCACTCTATCCTTCGGGCGGAGGTAATAGCGTCTAAAAATGCTGCCTTGAGAGTAACGTCTTCTAGAGAGCATTCTTCCGTAGGAGCGAATGGAGGAGCTGTGAGCACAGAGAGTACCAAAGGAAGATCCCACTTTTGTATATAGCGGCTTTCTTGGAGGTTTTAATCTAAGGACTGCCCTTAAAAAAACGTTCAATTTGTGGGTCGAGAGCCCATCTGGTGTCTGTTAGGGCTGATAAAGCCTGAGACCTGAACCTTCACTGAGCTAAGTCCCAGGCCTAGATCTAATCCCTTCTTAAGAAATAAAAGAACTTCATGGGTTCCTGGTTTTAATGGCTTGAAACCGTTAGCTTCTGCAAATTCGGAAAACTTCTCCCAAACCTTGTAGTAGGTGCTATTGGCTATAAGCTTTTCTGGCTTGAAGTAATGTCTGAATTACTCTGTGGGAGCAACCTAATTTTTCCAGCCTCTCCTGCTCAACCTCCAGACCCTCAAAACCCTCAAAACATCTGGATGTGGATGGAAGAGGTTTCCCTGGGACAGAAGGTTGTGTGTGACCGGAATTGTTAAGGGGTTGCAAAGGGAGGGCCTGGACAGCAGAGTAAACCAGGGTCTTCCTGGCTAGTAAGGGATTACCGCCAGGATTGTTACCTGTTCTTCTGTTCGTCGTTAAAGAAACCTCAGAATCAGAGGCATCAGAGGAAATGCATATGCCACTTGGAAGCTTCATGGTTGGATGAGGGCATCCACTCCCGCCGAACTTCTGACTGGAAACCTCGTGAAGAAGCGGGATGTCTTGGCATTGAGAGGGGACGCAAAAATGTCCACCTGAGGGCTGCCCCATTGGCGGCAAATCCATTGGAAAGCTTCCTGGTTCAAGGATCACTCATTGTTGTCGAACTTCTGCCTTGAGAGTAATCACCTAGCAGATCGTGATTCTCGAGAGCTGGCATAAATGATGCTGTGAGGTTGGTGAGATTCTCTTCGGCCCAGAGTATTATCGGGGCCACCTCATTGGACAACGACCTGCTGTGTGTCCCTCCCCGATTCTGGACATAGGCCACTGCCGACTTGTTGTCCATCTGTAGCAAGATAGACTTGCCTCTCAGAGAGGGTGCTAGATGCGACATTGCCATCCAGGCTGCTCTTATCTCCAGAATGTTAGACACCATGCCTTCCGAGTTAAACTGCCATTTTCCCTGGACCAACTGACTTGTGAAGTGGGCGCCCCAACCCAGACAACTTGCATCTGATGTAAGAGTGGTCCAGGAGATGGGGCCAAGGTGACAGTAATTTAACAGGTTGTTGTCTTGTCCACCACCATAGACTGGATATCATTGAACATGTTATTAGGATTTTCTGGGATAGGGAGCTCCTATTCCACTGGGAGAGGAACCCTCGCTGAAAAGTGCGGAGGTGCCACAAGGCCCATTTCACTATGGGGATGAATGAGGAAAACGTTCCCAGAAGACTCAGACTATTTGCTGCTGATAGTGTCTTGCTCGCCACCACTTTCCCCACCTTGGCTATGATTAGCGGGATTCAGGGTATTGAAAAATGCTCCAAGGTATATCACTTTTTGTGCTGGAACAAACTGACTCTTCGGGTAGTTTATTAGCGAACCGTACCTTGTTAACGTGTCCACTACTTCTTGTAGGTGGGTTTGGAGCATTTCCTTGTGTTGGGACAGAATCAGTAAATTGTCTAGATAGTGTAGGATATGTATGCCCTTCTCCCAAAGAGGAGCTAGAATTGCTACCAACACTTTTGTAAAGGTTCTGGGGGCAGTCAATATGCCGAAAGGAAGACATTGAAACTGAAGATGGAGTTTGTACCGACTTTGAACCGTAAAAAGGGCTGGAAATCGTGATGAATTTGAATATGAAGGTACGCATCTCTGAGATCTATAGAGACCATCCAATCCTCCAGTTGCATTGCTAGAATTACCATATTGAGTGATTCTATTTTGAGGTGTTCCAGACTGATGAATTTGTTTAGACGCTTTAAATCCAAAACCGGTCTCCAGCCTCCTGGTTTCTTGGGAACCAAAAAGATTGGGGAATAGAAACCCAAAAATTTTTTCAGACTCCGGAACTGATATTACCGCCTCCTGGCGTAATAGTGTTTGAACATATTGAATGAGAATTTGCCGTTTTTCCCTGGATCTGTGCAAGATTCCACCCAAACTTGAGCGAAGGCCCTGAGACAAGCCCCCACTGGACCGGATTGGGCAGAGAGTCAAAAAGACTTTTGGTTTTCGGGCGTAGTAGATGTAGATTTTTGTTTTTCTATTTTTAAGAAAGTCGCCTGGGAACCTCTCCAGCTTCTTCTATAACGCATCAAATAGAGCATCAGCTATGCTGCAAGGATTCAGCAAAATGAGGAAGTCCTATCTTTGTTGTCGAAAGAATGCAAGACTAGTCAACCTCTGTCAGAGGTATCTCCCAGTCAGGTCTGCCAGCCCTTTAGGTTCAGGTTCCTAGAACTTCCTGCCAGACGGCGTAAGGTACAAAGCCGTTGGATGTCAAGGGATGGTCTCCAAACCAACAAACTGTTCAAGGGTTCGGCAACAAATAAAGCTATCAGGATATTGATCTTACAGTAACCTTGGTGGCTTCCCAGAGGTGGAAGCAGTGACACTTCTGAGATCCAGCTGGGTCTGCAGATTAGCCAATATGTATATTAAACAAACCCAATAGTCTCCAGGATCCTTATCATCAGGTTCCGCAGTCGTTCAGTGGTGATGAGGACAATAATTGCCTGGTGACCTGCAAGCCATGATATCCGCAAGTACAGTCTCAGATCCGAGAACCTCTTATTCTCCTTTACAAGATCTAGCACCTCACACAGCTTAGCCAATGGTGTCTTCCAAAGTCAGACAAGTTATATCTAGATGCTGGGGACCAAGAAGTTAAGGTCACATAGAGGTCTCACATTTTATGTTAGTGCTTGAAATCTTATGGAGGTCACGGTGCCTACTCCAAACTTCAAGTACATTACAGCAGGGGAAACCCTACAGAATTTAAAGGATGGAATCTTCTGTTCCATACTGTAAGGACTGAATTGTATACAAGTAAGCCTAGAGACGGCATTAAAGGATAGATGAGGATCAGTCGTGTCCTCACTCTCTGGGAACCAGTAACTGTTGCATATCTTGGCAAACCAATTCCGAGAGACCTGGGCAGGTTGTTCGTTCCCCCCCTGGGGTCTTCCAAATAGTGTGGGACACATTGTCTCACTCTCCATTCAGAGAGATAAGACACTGAAGAAGTATTTTGTATGGCTAATATGTCTAGAAGGATCTCAGATATCCAAGTGTCAAGCCATAAACTACCTTGTTGCTGAAATTATGAGGCAAAGTGGCTCTAGTCTCTTCCTCCGCACTATACAGAGGTCTGCATCTTTGCATCTGAGTTAGAACATCATCCTTCTTACATATCCAAACTAAACTGTTTGGAGTACTACAAGCATTTAAAATAGATTCAAGGTTGAAGAGAGACATAGAATTGGCCCTTCTTCAAGGAGCAAACAATAGGCTCTTTAGGCCTAATGGCATCAGAAGACAATTACTTTCCATTAATGACAATCGCAGTGATGCAGATCAAGTTAGTCAAGGGGCTTAGATGGCTAGGACAAATCCGTCAATTGAGGGCAGAGACCGCTTTTCTAGACGGATTGCGCATCCATGGACGGAACTCCAAAGGAGTCCCTCCCAGAACTAATATGTAAACTACAACCTGGTCTACATTCAACACGTTGGGGGCCCATTTTAAAGTGGACCCAATGGCCTTAGCTACAACATACTTCAATCGTTAGTGGGGATAGATCTAATCATCAACTTAAACACGTCAGCATTACCCACCCTTGTTGTCTGGTGATTTGGTACATCCCATACGTATATGCTGTCATGCTGTGTCAGGAA
>NC_133324.1:900757196-900836751 GCF_042186555.1 Aquarana catesbeiana | reverse complement strand
ACGCTTATTGCGATTTTTTTTTTTTTTTACCAAAAATACGTAGAAGAATATATATTGGCCTAAACTGATGAAGAAGTTTGTTTGTTTTTTTTTTTAAATTTGGGGGAAATTTATTATAGCAAAAAGTAAAAAAAATTTTTTTTTCAAAACCGTTGCTCTTTTTTTGTTTATAGCATGAAAAATAAAAAACACAGAGGTGATCAAATACCATCAAAAGAAAGCTCGATTTGTGGGAAAAAAAGGATGCAAATTTCATTTGGGTACAGCGTCGAAAAGCAATGCTTACTAAAGCAATCCAAAGTGTATTTAGCACTCTGTATACTACACTTGTTTTCAAGTATAACTAAAGGCAAAACTTATTTTTTTTAAGTTTTAGATAGCATGGAGAAGGTCATTTTTTTATTGCAGTTTGTGCCTTGGTTTAGGGAGATGCACTTCATTTGACCTGTTTGCCATTAACATTGAAAGTAAAAGAAAAACCCAAATTTATGTCCCCAGAACAGTTATATAGGGAAGATCTTCCAATGGGGGCAATGGATCTGGTAACAACCAGTGACCTGACAACGGTTATAACCCTCCCTTATGCCTCGTACACACAAACAGAATATCGGCCTAATGATCACCCGTTTTTTACATGCTAGTCTCAGATCGAAAATGAAGAGTGTACTAAATTTACGAGAATCCTCGTATGACAGAATAAAACTTCGGGAATGTGTTTCATAGTAGGTGAGGTTGAAAAAAGACACAAGTCCATCAAGCCCAACCTATGTGTGTGATTTGGCAATTACTTGACTAAGTTCCTTAAGGGCCCTCAGGTGCAAGCCATCTGGCTCCCGGTGACTTATTAATGTTAAGTTTTTCAAGTCTATATTTATAATTCTGTCCTCTGTTACCCATGAGGGTGCTTCCTGTGATGCGTCATGAGGATAAACACTGCCCTCTATTGCCCCTTTCTGTGGGGCTCCCCCAAGGCTCGGTTCTTGGACCCCTTCTCTTCTCTATCTACACCTCCTCCCTTTGTCACTTAATAACTGCCCACGGCTTCCAATACCACTTATATGCTGAGGCCACCCAAATCTATCTGTCTACTCCTCACCTCACTCCTTCAGTCTCCTCTCGCATTACTAACTTACTAACTGACATATCAGCATGGATGTCGCACCACTTCCTTAAACTAAATCTCTCTAAAACTGAGCTATTAATACTCCCCCCCGCCCGTGCCCCCCTCCATGACTTTTCCATCAAAATCAACAATGCAACCATCAGTCCCTCCCCTCACGCCAGGGTACTAGGTGTAATCCTAGACTCTGACTTGCCATTTCAGCCTCAAATCCAATCGTTGTCAAAAGTTTGTAGAATTCACCTCCGTAACATCTCTAAAATTCGCCCCTTTTTAACAAATGAAACCACCAACTTCCTGAATCACTCCCTTGTTATCTCTCGCCTTGACTATTGCAACTCCCTTCTCATTGGCTTACCTCTCCATAGGCTATCCCCTCTTCAGTCTATCATGAATGCTGCTGCCAGACTTATCCACCAACCGCTCAGTGTCTGCCAACCCTCTACTCCAATCCCTACACTGGCTCCCAATCACCCAGCGAATTAAATTCAAAATACTAACCACAACATACAAAGCCATTCACAACTCTGCCCCGAGCTACATCACTAATCTTGTCTCCAAATATCACCCAAATCGACCTCTCCGCTCTTTCAAGCTCTCTCATCTCCTCCTCCCATGCTCGTCTCCAGGATTTCTCCAGAGTCTCTCCCATCCTCTGGAACTCGCTACCTCCATCTATCTGGCCATCCCCTACTCTTGCTACCTTCAGGCGATCCCTGAAAACTCATCTCTTCAGGAAAGCCTATCACATCTCCAACTAATCTCCTACCACTTCCACCAGCTCATTCCCCACAGTTACGACCTTTTGTACCACCTGCCCCACCCTATTAGATTGTAAGCTCTTCTGAGCAGGGCCCTCTTAATCCTCTTGTATTCTATTGTATTATAACTGTATTGTCTCCCTTTTATATTGTAAAGCGCTGCGTAAACTGTTGGCGCTATATAAATCCTGTATAATAATAATAATAAACACTGCAGTTTTGGTTACTGAAGCCCCCGATTCCCTTGTGAAGACTGAGAAGAATAAATTCAACACCTTCACCATCTCTCCATCCTTAGTAACCAGATTCCCTTCATCGTTCATTATGGGACCAATATGATCTGTTGTATTGCATTGTATTGTATTGTAATGTGTTCTGTCGTTTCCCAGCATGCGTGGTCTTGCTCATCCGATTTTATCTGCAACGAATACCGCACCGATTAAAAACGAAAATCAGACAATCTGGTATTGCACGAGAAAAAGAAGTTTTGCGTTTGTCCCTTCAGATAATTTTGGGTGAACCGTCATGAAGGGCTTCGAAAACAGTATTCTTTTGTCCGATTTTCTAATCATGTGTACTAGGCTTAAAAAGGATAAGTTCACCTTTTGTAACATGTTACACTCATATTAAGAGTGTAAACATGTCATTCATTCATCATTATGAATGAACTGTGAATGGGAAAACTACATGGTCCGACATCCTTTGCGGCTGTTGGCTTGTAGTTCTCAATGGACTACCACGGGGCCGTGGTAGTTCAACAAGTATTCCTGTCAGAGTAACTGCCTGGCTGTATTAGCGGTACTGCCTAACAGATACAAAGACAGAAGGACCGTCTGCTGATCGTGGGCACAATGCTTTACAGGTCCAATACCAAAAAATAAATGCTATCTAAAATGAAAAACAAGTTTTGCCTTTAGTTCTACTTTAACCACTTGACATCCGGCCATAGCGCGGATGTCAATTCACGGGAAGCCAATTCACGTGACTCAGAGGAGGAAGATATTCGGCTTGCCAAACGAAGGCGTTCTGGTGAGGAGGCAGTGGCATCCACCAGCACCACAGTACCATGGCAAGAAATTCCAAGGACCCATGCCAGCCTTCCCTATGCCCTGCAGAACCCCTTGTGGCTTCCTCCTAATTCAGGAGAAGCCAACATTCCCCCTTTCACTGCCCAGCCAGGAGTCCAGGTGGACACGGAGAATTTTTCCCCAATAAATTTTTTTTATTTAATTTTTACCAAAGACATGCTATCAAATATTGTGGCCCAGTGCAACCTTTATGCACAGCAATTTATTTTAAATAATCCAACGTCCTACTATGCCCGTCCCTACGAGTGGAGAGATCTAACGGTGGAGGAGTTGAAGTTTTTTTAGGCCTCACATTTAATATGGGACTCACCAAAAAAAACACTTTGATGTCCTATTGATCAACCCACCCCATCCACCACATGCCAGTATTCTCCACGGTAATGCCCAGAAACAGATACCTCATGATAATGAGGTTCCTTCATTTCAATGACAATACCCAGTGCCCTCCCCGAAATGACCCAAATTATGACAGGCTTTTCAAAATTCGTCCGCTTCTAAATTAGTTTTCTGAAGTATTCCCCCAGCTGTTTACCCCAGACCAAAACATGTGTGGATGAGTCCCTTGTTAAATTTAGTGGCAGGCTTAAAATAAAACTATTTATTCCCAGTAAAAGGGCCCGCTATGGGGTGAAGGTATACAAATTATGTGACAGAGTCACAGGTTACATATATGCCTTCAAAGTGTACGAAGGGAAGGACACCCAGCTGCAACCCCCTAATTGCCCAGACTACTTGGGATCAAGCGGGAAAATTGTTTGGGACCTCATATACCCCCTACTGGAAAAAGGCTATAATTTATACGTAGACAACTTCTACACATCTCTGCCCCTGTTCCAAAACCTTCACCGGAAGAAGACGCCAGCATGTGGCACCGTAAAAAAGAACCGGAAGGGCTTTCCTCAAAGTCTTGTCAATAAGAAATTGAGAAAAGGAGAAACGGCAAGTCTACGAAACAATGAGATTTTGGCAGTGAAGTGGAGGGATAAAAGAGATGTCTACATGTTTTCTTCAATCCACAATGATACCTTCGTGGAAATCCCCAGAAGCAATGGCCCCATACAAAAACCTAAATGCATCTATGATTATAATTTGTTTATGGGGGAGTCGACTTCAATGACCAAATGCTGGAACCATACCTTGCCACAAGACGGACATACCATTGGTATAAAAAAAGTCGCAATTTTTTTTTTTCAATTGGCCATATACAATTCATATGTAATTTATCGTAACTCCACCCAAAACCCCAAACGCTTCCTTGGCTACCAGGAGGAAGTTTTCACTGCCCTTATATTCCCGAACGGCCCACCAGAAAATATCCGATCAGATGTTCTAAGTCGACTCTCCGAACGCCACTTTCCCGATAAAATCCCTCCCAAACCAACAGGCCAATGACGGCAAAAAAAATGTAAGGTGTGTACCAGAGCAGGATTCAGAAGAGACACATCTTTTTATTGTGCACAATGTCCTTCCGAACCAGGCCTCTGCATAGGTGAATGTTTTCGCCGTTACCATACTTCAGTAAATTATTAGTGGAGTATGGTAAACGTAAGCCTCAATTCCTGCAATTTACCCTCACACCCCTTATGCCACTGCCTGCTCTGTAACTGACCCTGGCTTCTTATTCGACCATGCTTCTGTCTGACGATTCTGTACATACCTCTGCCTAATCTGGAACTGACCTTGGACTGTTTGACCATGTTTTTTGCCTGCCTCTTGGACTGATCTTGTACCCTGCAACTGGACTAGTGGGATTCAACACAGGGGTCTCACATATGTGAGGGGCTCCAGAATTGTTTTTCTGGATGAAGAAAACAATTTTTTTTTGTTTTCTCAATCCTAGATTAGGGTCTGGAGACTCGGAGGCTTCAAAGAGATTTGGGTGGGAGAAGCCTCTACCCCTGTCCCCATTCTGTCCTGAACAAGTCCCCTACTTCTGCCTGTAGGACTTACTGCCGTCATGCCTCTGCCTGTCGCACGGACCACACCACATAGACCTGCCTACTACCAGGACCAATATTTTTGGCACTGCTGACAATATCTCTGCCTGCACTGACCCTGGACCTTATATGGACAGTAACCCTGCCTGCTGCCTGGACAATTGTGTTCGCCATTGCTGACCAAGTCCCTGCCTGCTGCCTGGACCAGTGCTATCCTCCTGTGTACAACTGCGCTACTACAACCACAGGTAATCTTTTGTTTACGCTTTGCTCAGCATGATGTCTTTTGAGGTGTAATTCTTGGTATGTACATGCTATGTGTCCCTGGAACACCTGACGGTGTTCCTTGCATGTTGGATCTCTGTATGTGGCCAGGCTGTGTAGAAGTCTCACACATGTGGTATCGCCATACTCAGGAGGAGTAGCAGAATGTATTTTGGGGTGTCATTTTTGCTATCTAAATTTTGTGTGTTGGAGATATCTTATAAACAGACTTTCCAAAATGGGGTCATTTTGTGGGTGTTTCCATTGTCCTGGTGCTCCAGGGCCTTCAACAGTGTAATAGGTGGTTGAGAAATGTGATGTGTAATTTACGCTCCTAGAACACCTTTTACCAAAGATATGTAGCATTATAAATTGTGGCCAAAATTTATGAAGAAAAATTACTAATTTGCAAAATTTTATCACAGAAATTAAGAAAAATTCATTTTTTTTTCAAAATTTTCGGTCTTTTTTCATTTATAGTGCAAAAAATAAAAAACCCAGAGGTGATCAAATACCACCAAAAGAAAGCTCTATTTGTATGAAAAAAAGGACAAAAAAAAAATCACTTGGGTACAGTGTTGCATGACTGAGTAATTGTCATTCAAAGTATGAGAGCACTGAAAGCTGAAAATTGGTCTGGATAGGAGGGGGGTTTAGGTGCCCAGTAAGCAAGTGGTTAAGGAAGTCTTTGTTGTATCCATTTACACTTGCTGCAAAAAAATGTTTGTTTTTTTTTCTCAGTGCATGGAGCTTTTCCTTTTACTGCTGTTTTTTTCACATAGCTTGTAGCGGAAAATCTAAAAAGGCACCATTTAGGTCTAGGGGTTGCCCATTATGAGGCTGAAGGGTCACTGTTCTCTCAGACCCCAAAAATAGGATTTTTTTACTTACCGTAAAATCAATTTCTCTGAGTTCACTGACAGACACAGCCTTCTATCTTCATAACGATAGGGTTATATCACCTCCGCAGGAGTAGAACTAGGCAGAACTATAAAAAAAACAAAAAAAAACACTTGGCCACTCTCATGGGCCGTTCACAGTGCATATATAACCCCCTCCCTGCTCTAGGTATTCTATTACTGTTTGCTACTAAACTGAAGTATCAAAAGAACTCCATTGAGGGGTGGGTGCTGTGTCAGTCAATCCTATTTTCTCATTCTTTCATTGACAGACACAGCCTTCTATCTTCAGAATGATAGGGACATCCCAAAGCAGTGCCAACATGAGGGGTGGGAAAACAAAAAAAAAAAAAAAAAAAAAATCGCAAGGCTAATACAAGAGCCAACCAGGTAACAAGAGCTTCACACAGGACCAGCTGGAACGCAACCTAACCGCTACCCCTTCAAGAGGGAATAGACTCTCTAAACAGCAGCCTGTAAAAACTTGCGGCCAAAAGAGGCATCTGCAGATGCCAACCCATCCACTTCGTAAAACTTGTGAAAATGTACACCGACAACCAGTGGTCGCCTTGCCAACTTGCACAGCGGACGCATGATGACAGAAGGCCCAAGAAGCACTAAGTGCCTGAGAAGAATGCGCCGTAACAGGGATGGAGGCACCGATCCCTGACAGAATAGCCCTCCAACCAGAAAAGGGTCGCAGAAAAAAAACAGACAGCCCTTTTCACGGCACGTCTGCAAAAACCCATTCAGGGCAGATAAGGCAAATTTCTTGGAATGTGCTGACCAGGAATACAAGAAAGGCAACACAATGTCCTTATTCAAATGGAAATCCAAGGACGGAACTATGTAAAAAAAAAGGGCCAAAGCACCACCTTAACCTGTGTAAGGTGAACGACAAGATAACGCCACCCTTTTTGACACCCTGTGAGCGGTGGTGATAGCCACCAAGAAGCCACCTTCTGAGACAGAGTAAGTACTAGAACCTCCCGAATATCACGAGATAGAGAGACTTCTGGAGAGCCGAATTTGCCAAGTTCAGATCCCACAGCGGTAGAAGAACCGCACTGGTGGAAACAGACGTCTAACCTCGGAATAAAAAGGTTTGCACCAGGAAGTGCGAAACCAGGAGACACTGAAGAAGACATCCCAGACCTCGCTGGTACTCGAGGCCCATTTCTTCTATCCCCCTATCAGCAGTGTTGGAAACTGCAGCACCTGGCTCATCACAGCCAGGCTGTTAAAAACCAGCAACTCTAAAAACAGGATGGATAGTAGGTCCTTCCTGAGAGGCAGTCGCCAAGGAAACATTGGCGACCAGGCGCACCCAGTTGGCGTACCCAGAGCACCGGGACCCATCCGGAGCCAATAAAATGACCTGAATCCCCGCAGCCATGATCCTGCCAAAAAGCCACAGCAGAGGCTGGAGAGGAGGACGGCATAGAGTAAACGTGGGTCACTAGAGCCACCAGAAGATCCTGTGACCTTGCCAGAAACCTTGGTACCGTGCTGTTGAGCCAGAACGCGAAACACATCTACCACAGGCGTGCCCCAGTGGAGACAAATACGATGAAACACGGCCCAGCGAAGGGCCCATCCCATGGTCCAACCCTAACCAACTGAGGAATCCATTTTACAGTATTCTACTCCTGGAAAGCGTATGCCAGAAAGAGCCGGAACGAGACGCTCTGCCCACCAGAGGATACTGGAAACAGCCAGTGCCGCCAACAGCCTATTTTGGCCCACCCTGATGAAGGACATAAGCCACCGCCATTGCCTTGCCCGATTGGATCCGTACCGGGAGCCCCCAAAGTTGATCTGTCCATGATTCAGAACTAGTCTGTTCACATGAAGCTCAAAGATATTATTCGGTAGTCCAGATTCCACCAACGTCCAACTACCCTGAGCAGAGCTCAGTCCTAGGACCTCTCCCCACCCAGACAGACTGGCCGTGGTGGTCACCCTGTTCAATACAGGGGAGAAAGGATTTAACCCACGGAAGAACCAGAGAGCGAAGTCACCAGACTAGGGAAACACTGGTTTCCTGACTCAGCCAAATCCGATTGTCCAGAGACCTTGGGTATTTGTCCCATTATGCCAGAATCTCCCTGAAAGGAACTTGTATGGAACTGTGCAAATGGAATCGCCTCAAAAAAATAGATAACGTCAGACCCAACACCCACATGCAGATCCACAGAGGAGCACACCTGCCGGACAGTAAATGAAAAAACACAGCATGCAACTTCCAGAATGTTGTCCAGGAGAAGAAACACGCTGGCCAGAGCTGAAGCCCAGGTCAGGCTCAGATAATCCAACAATCTGGCAGGGCCAAGCAGACTTCTGATAGTATAGACTCCAACTGAAATCAGTCAAGGTTTGTATAAGAACTACGTTGCTCTTCTGAGTAGTCGAGGTGTCTGAGAAGAAGATCGTCCAGGCAGCCCAGCATCGCAAACCGCCACCGACGTAACCACGCCAGATCCGGGGCCAACACCTCGTGAACACTCGAGGAGTAGCGGTGGCCAGACCCAAAGTGGCAACCACTCATAATGCTCTGCACCCACAGCAAAAAACGGAGGAGTCGGGCACATAACAGAATGCGTAAGTAGCATTCGTGATGTCGATAGAAGTCAGAAAATCCCCATGATGAGGGAATGCCAGCGCTGTGCGGACGGACTCCATCCTAAACTACTGTACCCCCACAAGAACGGCCAGGGCCATGAGGTCCAGAATTAGATGTACCATGCCCTCAATCCTGTAGACTGTGAACAGGTTTGAATAAAACCCCCAAAACCGTTCTCAGCACGAGAACCGGGACCATCACACTCTACAGCAACAGGGCTTGCACAGCCCCCCGCAGAGAAAAGTCAGCAGTCTGGCGACAAACGCCCTTGGGGAAAAAAAAAAAAACTTTTTGGAGGAACACAGCCGGAGATCTTGTAACCAGATAAGATCAAGACGTGACATGATGCCAAAATACATGCCTCAAGGTATGTCAGCTGGACCTTTAGAAGCCAAAGATTCCTCTATTGGAACCATGGTTGCCTTAAGCAGCCTAGACAAAGGGGGGTCCACTACTGGTGGAACAGTCCACTACTGAAGGGGGGACTCCCCAATGGGGTACCTTACAGCAAGTGTTCTTGGAAACACCCAAAACACTTTGGACACTCCCAGTCCACATGGACAAATTTGTCAGAATAAGAGGGAGAAGGGAACTCCTTTGCCGCGCAAAACCGCTTATACAAAAGGGATACCGGCCCTCCGCCGCAGCCACCGCTGCATCCCCCCATTTTAAAAAGGTTCCCGCACAGATGCAATAAGTGCGAAAACCAGTGCCCCTCAACCGAGGCCCCGCACAGGGAGCACAGACCCGGGGCTCCTCACAGGGAGGACAGAGCCGGGGGCCCCTCACAAGGAGGACAGAGCCGGGGGCCCCTCACAGGGGGGCACAGACCGTGGCCCCCCACAGGGGGCACCGACCAAGGCCCCTCATAGGGACCACAGACCAAGGCCCCTGACAGGAGACGGCCCACAAGGCCCAGTAGGCTGCAAAAGCCACGGCCTAAATTTTCGTCCGGCTGCTGCGAGCGGGGGAACGGACCAATCCGCCTGTAGGCCGCAAGCCGCGGCCTAGATTTCGGGAGCAGCGGGGCCCCCCACCCGCTACTTGGCCGATAGGCCGCAAAGCCTAAATTTTCAGCTGCCCGCCGCAAGTGTGCGGACCCCGGACCCCAAACAAACAATGGCGGCCTCCCCGTAGCGCCTAGTCACCCGAACGTAGACATCCGGTCACTCACCTCCTGGGCACCCAAAAGCACATCCTGGGCCCATGGGATACCAAACGCAAAGGTGAAAGGGGGGGGACAGTGTGTCCACAAAGCCCCTAGGCCAGAAGCCTAGGCCTTACTCAGGAAGGAAAAGAAGGAAAGGAGGGAGAGGGGGGATGGAGGAGAACCCCCGAGGGACCGACCACCCCACGGAGTACCCGTGCCCCCCACCCCTCCAGGGAAGGAGAGGCGGGGGGCCCCTTACTTACCGATCCAGCGAAGTGCACGGGTAACGCTCCCAGACAGATCCTCCTCACCCCCGAAGTGAGGGGCTGTCGGCCAGGAGGAACACTGCGACACAAGCCGAGACCCGGCCGTATGCGACCTCGCAAGACGTTTAACTCGCAGGGCCAGCCCCTGTCCAGTGGGGCTATGTCGCGGCCAACTTAGCGCATAGCTGAGGTCTGCACGCGCTCACTGGCCAGACTGGGGTGACCCCTGGATATAAGTATCCAGTCAGTCGCCCAGCCCAGCAGTTGATTGTAGATCTCACCAGAAAAAAAATCCAGGAAAAAGAGAAAATAAACAAATATTCCCAGGACTAGAGATCCCAGCAGGGAACAAAGTCCTTCTGACTAGGCAGGAAAAAAAAACTGAATACCTAGAGCAGGGAGGGGGTTACATACTGACTGTGGACGGCCATGGGAGTTTTTTTTTTTTAGTTCTGCCTAGTCCTACTCCTGCGGAGGCGATATAACCCTATCGTTATGAAGATAGAAGGCTGTGTCTGTCAGTGAATGAATGAGAAAACAGGGTTTACTTTTAGCAAACAAATGCTGAAGAGTCAACACAGGCATTCGTTTCTCGGAAACGACATATACAGTGCCTTGAAAAAGTATTCATACCCCTTGAAATTTTCCACATTTAGTGGAAACAACCAAAAACATAAAATGTATTTTATTATGATATATGCCACTTAGTGTTGGTCCAATTGTGAAATGGAAGGAAAATTATATTATATTATATATATATATATATATATATATATATATATATATATATATATATATATATATATATATGAAAAGCATGGCTTGCATTTGTATTCTGCCCCCCTGAGTCAATACTTTGTAGAACCACCTTTCACTGCAATTACAGCTGCAAGTCTTTTTGTCTGCCAGCTTTGCACATCTAGAGTGACATTTTTGCCCATTCCTCTTTGCAAAATAGCTCAAGCTCTGTCAGATTGGATGGAGAGCGTCTGTGAACAGCAATTTTCAAGTCTTGCCACAGATTCTCATTTGGATTTAGGTCCATTGTAGCTCTGGCTGTATGTTTAGGATTGTTGCCCTGCTGGAAGGTAAACCTCTGCCCCAGTCTCAAGTCTCTTGCAGACTCTAACAGGTCTTCTAAGATTGCCCTGTATTTGGCTTCATCCGTCTTCCCATCAACTCTGACTAGCTTCACTATCCCTGCTGAAGAAAAGCATCTAGACAACATTATGCTGCCACCATGTGTCACAATGGGGATGGTGTGTTCAGGGTGATGTGCAGTGTTAGTTTTCCACCACACATAGCATTTTGCTTTTGGGCCAAAAAGTTCCATTTTTTTTTTCCTGGCATGAAGCCAGTTTGATCAGGGTGGATCAGTGACAGAATGACCTGGTTAAGGCGGGAGGCTAAAATCTTGGCCAGTATCTTTATGTCGACCTGTAGCAGGGAAATAGGTCTATACGATTCTGGGTATTTAGGGTCCTTACCAGGCTTAGGGATTACCACAATTTGGGCCTCTCTCATGGAGGGGGGTAAAATGCCCGCATCAAATATGGATTTGTACAGGTCATAAAGTTTAGGGATTAGAATTTCAGAGTAGGTGGCATAGAATTCAAGTGGTAAGCCATCTGATCCTGGGGCCTTAGATGCGGCCAAGCAGGAGATAGCCTCAGAAATATCCTCCTTAGTGATAGGGGCTTCCAAAAGGTCAAGCTGATCTTTGGTCAGTTTAGGGAATTTAACTCCCGCTAGGTAGTCCCTGGTCTCTTGGGGAGTGTGAGTGACACGGGAAGTGTAGAGTGTACGGTAGAATTTCCCAAATTCCTCCGCCACTTGTTGGGGATCAGTGATGTCGTTCCCCTGCAGATCCGTCAACGACACCACCACAGGGGGACGCGCATCTAAATGAGCAAGATACGCAAGCAGTTTGCCCGATCTTTCTCCATATTCAAACACCCTTTGTTTACAGAAAAAAATGTGTTGTTTAGCTTTTTCAATGTGTAGTTGGGAAACTTGTCGCGCCTGAATTTTAAGATCATTAGCAGTGCTGGGCGAGGGGTCCCGATGGAACGCCTCCTCCAACACCTGCAGATGCTCTGTAGCCTGTTGGACAATAATTTTCGATGACCTTTTGACTCTGTTAATACGCATGGAAAGGAGGGAGCGGGCGTGGATTTTAAACATCTCCCATACAAGGTCATAAGTGGCTGAGTCCCTGTTGGCCATGAAATAATATTGTAGCTCTGCAGGGATATCCTCCTGGTCCGTCAGAGCCGTCAGCCAAAATGGGTTCAACCGCCAAGATGGAGCAGGGGAGGCTTTCAGGAGCTGGAGCGTGATCCAGTAGGGGGCGTGATCAGAAAGTATTCTCGGAGCAAATCCCACATCTCCCAGTTTAGGTGTCAGGGACTTGGAAATTAAAATGAAATCGATATGTGACATTGTGTTGTGACTGGCTGAAAAGCAGGAGAAAGCTTTAGTGTGCGGATGCTTGTGACGCCAGGTGTCAACAATAGCGAAATCAGTTAGTATGCGGTATAGTCTGGTATGGGTCGGTGGGTCAAGGGGAGGGTCTGGTGTGCCCATTCGGTCTAGAGCGGGGGTGAGGGTCATATTAAAGTCCCCCATCCGTACTGCCGGTATAGAGGGATATTGCGTCATAAAAGCAAGACCCTCCTTAATTACAAGCGAGTTGTATGGGGGAGGGACATAGCAAGCTAGTATCAGAATAGGGGATCCATTAATGGTGGCATGTATAAACACATATCTGCCCTGTTGGTCCGTTTGCAGCAACACTAGGTCGAAGGGAACCCTTTTTGCAACCAGGATCGACACCCCTCTGGAATATGAGGTGTGGGTAGCGTGATAGGCCCAACCTACCCAAGACTTTTTAAGAGAGGATTGTAGGTGGCCCGTAACATGAGTTTCAACTAGCGTGATAATGTCAGCACGCTGAGATTTTAGGAATGTCAGGACGGCTGTACGTTTGATCTTATTGTGCAAGCCTCTGACGTTCCACGTAAGAAATTTCAGGGAACTCATGGTGGATATAAGGCATGTATAATAGACCGCAGTTGTACCAGGACCAGCAGAGCAGAGATAAACACATCAGATAACATAAAACACAGTGACATCCAACATCGATAATGTATGTATGGCAATAGCATAGTACCTAAAGCATAAACAGGCATTTGGAAATACGTTGGTGTAAAGGAACAAATACCCATAACAGTTTTCCCCCCACCCAGTCCACTGCCACCCCAACTCGGCAAGGACATCGTACCCCATAACCAGGTATCAACTGGGGACATCCAATGGGTAGGACCCAATGGAGGAAAGGGACTTAGTTGCAAGGAAGCATAGATACCCATAATGAAAAGAGAAAAAAAAGGGGGAAAAAAAAACAGTCCGGTAAACGGGGGGTGAGAAAGTTCATGAACATCCTATGGGGGTGACTTCTTCTCTGAGAAGTGCATGGGGTGTAGGAGCCACAAGGGTACAACGCCATTGTAGCTATGTAGGAGGGGGGCCCCTCTTGCCATCAGGAGAGTTAGTAAAGTAAAGGAGGAAGTCTCAGCAACGATCAGTGTACTATCTTCCACTGGTCCTGGGGAGAGCGGGGACCACAAGTCCGTGAAATCACCCGGAGGCAGCAGGCCTACTGTGAGGACCAGGGTAGTACGTGGAACGATTTCCAGTCTCGTCCCCATGCTCCACCAGGGGTTATACGCAAACAATACACCCACTGAGGGGCGAAACATTAGGATGAAAATGTACAGCATTGTGGGTATAGGGGGGGAGCAGATGGGGGGAGAGAAAAGTACTCACACCTTATGGACAGCATGGCATGGTCAGGCTGAACGGTCCCTCTGATCGATCCAAGTGGATGCCAGTTCGGGGTCTTCAAAGAAATGGGTCCGGCCATCACACTCCACGCGAAGCTTTGCAGGGTACAGCATAGCGTATTTGAGGTGTAAAACGCAGAGGCGTCGCTTGACATCTTGGAACCTGGATCGTTGTCGCTGTACCTCATTGGAAAAGTCCGGGAAGACGGCCACATGCGTGTTGGTATATGGGATATTTCCCTTTTCTCTAGTTAGACGGAGGATCTTGTCTCGGTCTCTGAAATTTAGGAATTTCGCTATAAGGGTACGCGGTGGGGCTCCTTGGGGAGGAGGACGGGCAGGGATTAGATGGGCTCTCTCCACCGCGAACATCACCGAGAATGCGTCTCTGCCGAAGTTGGATATCAGGAAGTTTTCGAGAAAGCTCGCCGGGTCGTTGCCCTCAGCAGTCTCGGAAAGGCCGATAAAGCGGAGATTACATCTTCGAAGGCGATTTTCCATATCGTCCTGCTTCGCACTAAGCTGTTGTAGCTGACGGCGTACCTCGTCAGTAGTGTGTTGTAAGGGGTGCAGGATATCCTCCGCTCTACCTATACGGGTCTCCGTCTCAGCAACGCGGTCTCTCAGAGTAGAGAGGTCCTGCCGGATAAGGGATACATCAATTTTGACCTCCTCAATTTTGGTGGCGAGCGTGCTCTGGCACAGGGCGATGGCATCAAGCACCTTGTTAGTGGCCGCCTCGGACTGTTCCATGTCCGGGGAGGTGCCAGCACTATCTTTAGCCTGTTGGTCTTCTCCAAGCCTGCGGTATTTAGCAAGCTTATCAGCCGCCTCTGAGGTTTTTTTTGGTGGGGACATATTGCAAAGGTGGACAGGAGAGTCCCCGGGTATACCAAGATGGCCGCTGTCTACTATGCCAGATCCTCAGTGTCTTCCTCCCGCCGTGCTTTAGGAGCAACACAGTGTGTTCTGCAGGCAGTGGTCAGCCAGCTACAAGGTCCAGCAGCTGCAGATGGAGAAAACTGGACTCAGAATAGTCAGGAACACCTGTGAATACTTGCAAGGGCTGTTGCAGGGTGTACCAAGATGGCCGCCGGTCCAGGAGCTAGGCCAAATCCACAGACTGTCCCTCAGGCATCCACAGGGGAAAGAGTCACTGCTATAGGGGCTCCAGGCAGTCCGGTGGCTGTGTGAAGCAAAGGCCAGGCTCTGAGCATCCAGGGAGGGCAGGCAGACCTGTGAGAGCTGCCGCCGGGTGGAGCAAGATGGCCGCCGCTCCAGGAGGTAGGACGAATCCCCAGTCTTTCCTGGCAGCTGATGCAGGATGGTGAAGAGGGCCTGCGATGATGGCCCAGAGCAGTGCTCTGACAAGCTGGTAGGCTCTATGGATGGCGCTGGACAGAGGGGGGGTCCGCAGGTGTGCATATGCTGAAAGGTAAGCAGGATTGATGCAGGATGGTAAGTACAGCAGTGTGGGCAAGTGGAGCTCTCACTACATGTGTCCTACTCCATTGCTCTCCAGGCCACGCCCCCCCAAAAAGTTCAATTTTGGTCTCATCTGACCAGAGCACCTTCTTCCACATGTTTGCTGTGTCCCCCACATGGCTTCTCGCAAACAGAACTTCTTATGGCTTCCTTCTTGCCACTCTTCCCTAAAGGCCAGATTTGTGGAGTGCACGACTAATAGTTGTCCTGTGGACAGATTCTCCGACCTGAGCTGTGGATCTCTGCAGCTCCTCTTGGCTGCTTCTCTGACTAATGCTCTCCTTGCCCAGCCTGTCAGTTTAGGTGGACGTGTTTTGGTAGGTGTGCAGTTGTGCCATACTCTTTCCATTTTCTGATAGAGCTCGTGGAGCCATACCCGACCCTACTCTTTCCATTTTCTGATGGATTGAACAGTACTCCATGAGATGGTCAAAGCTTGGAATTATTTATTTATTTTTTTATAACCTAACCCTGCTTTAAAACTTTTCCACAACTTTATTCCTGACCTGTCTGGTTTGTTCCTTGGCCTTTATGATGCCGTTTGTTCACCAAACCTCTGAGGGCTTCACAGAACAGCTGTATTTATACTGAGATTACATTACACACAGGTGGACTCTATTTACTAAATGGGCGACTTCTGAAGGCAATTGGTTCCACTAGATTTTAGTTAGGGGCATCAGAGTAAAGGGGGCTAAATATAAATTCACGCCACACTTCAGATATTTATTTGTAAAACACTTTGTGTTGCTCTATCACATAAAATCCCAATAAAAAACATTTACGTTTTTGGTTGTAACATGACAAAATGTGGAAAATTGCAAGGGCTATGAATACTTTAAGCACTTTAAATCATGTATGTTTTTCCATTGACATTTTTATGTTTCTTTTATGTATGTTGTGTCTGTTAACATAATTTTTTTTTATACTGGTCGACCCAACACCAAGAACGCCAAAGTCATAATTTTTTTTATTGAATATTCTTGTCACACAAACATTTCTTAATTCAATAAAAGCACAATATAACTCCCCATTATATTCTAGCAGCAAATAGCATCTCACTCTTATATAAATTATAGACATTGGGTTTATTTACAAGTCTCTTGTTTTTTAAGTACAGCAAAAAAAAAAAAAAAAGGGAGGGGGAAAACTCTTTCAAAAAGGAAACTCTGAATATTACAGCAAATTTTTTTTCTCAGCAAAAAAATACAGGTTAAACTTTCTATTGGCTATGGTCTTTACCAGACACCTCTGTAGTATTGTTTAGTTATATACAACATACAAGGGAATAGAATTCACAACATACCGTAGTTCTATAATGACAATTAGAGAACAAGGGAATTAATATAAAGGTTTGAATGGCTGAACAATAAAGTTCAACTTGTCATTTTATCTGGCAACAAATGGGACCAGACCAGAAGGGAATAGAAAGTATACAGGGGTCTGGCAGAAATATACAATTATTTTATCAAACCTTTCTAAAGATAATGCAGTCCTCTGAAGGGGACCTAAATAAACATACACAGAATGAACAGTGTGCATGTATTCTGATCAGAGAGTATCTCTCATGCTACTTACTACCTTTTGCATCACTCAGTTAAATTAGGGATCGATCACACGGGACCTCAGACCCATACAGCCTGAAGGGTCACATATTTTTCTGTACTAGCACAGGCAGTCAATATAAAATTAAGGGACTCCCATTGGCTATACGAACTCACTTGCACAGTCAAGTTTGACTGGTACGCAGAGACTGGGATGCACAAGCTCTGTATTCAGGTCTGGGCACCTGTCAGATTTAGCTGTGTGGTGGAGTCCGTACAGCCGATGCATATTCATTCACTTATAGGGGCTGCCTGGACACAGCTCATCACTAGCACAGAAAAATAAATGAACATATTTTCAGGCTGCATGGTGCCGAGTGCCAATGCAAATGACCCCTTGTTTGTCTGTTTGCAGTCTCTTTCACCTCTCATTGTGAATGTGTTACAATACAATTGTTAAAATACACCATTGGCAAGGCTAACAATATGTCCACCCAGTGACCAACGTGTATGGACAACAATGTAAACAGTGAAAAATAAGCTCTAAAAACCTAAAGTTAGGCATAGACACAAGGTCAGAAGAAATTGCAGGCACTATCTGACTCCTGCCAGATGCAGTCCCACTGGCTGATCTATAAACATATATGCCTACATGTTCAATTGAATGCAGTCGGGAAGAGCAAACAGACAGCTCCTGTCTCCAGCTTATCTGAAGAACAAGGATTGGATTATGCTTTGAAACTCATCCGATAGCTTTCTCCACTAAAGCCGGCCATTGATGGAGGAATCCCTCTCACAGGGCCATTGTGTTCTCCAGCCGGGGGAGGCCGTCCCCGCAGAGAGAACAGGGATTGCTGCTGGCAATAATCAAATGCAAAATCCAAGTTGATCGATCAACTTGGGTACAATTCAGCCTGCCCATACATGGTTCCAATCTCTGCCGATCCCTGCTGAACCGGTCTAGATTCGAACTATCTACAGCCGGCTTAAGGCAGGTCTGCCTTCTGCGTGAGCACATAAGACAGTCTGGATGAAGCTGTCTAGGCTTAAGATGACCATTGCTTGAGCTGAATGCACAAATAAGACCAAAAAAATAAGTTCTGCAGCATACCAAAAAACGTTGATGTTTTACCTAAAGAACCTACCTAGGAATGGAGGAGAGGATCAAGCGTATTTTGGGAAAAAACAAAAAAAAAATAAAATAAAAAAAAAAATAAAAAAGGTTTACATCATCTTTTGCTTAGAAGGTACAAAAACCTGCATGACTTGACCAGTACTGGTGACTGGTCAGGTATGGAGACCACAGGGACAGGAAAATTCCTGGTTCGTTCAAGATATTTTAATTGTCAGGATTGTACATCTCAGTAGTGTCTTGGTGGCATTGGCTTTCAGGAGGATCTTGGTTTTCTGCATTCTCTAGGAACATGGGAATAATAATTTTATCTTCCCGTCTTTTCTCAAATGCACATATTTAAAAAAAACAAAAAAACCATGAGGCCATCCAGCACTATAGGAACAAGTCCCTGTTTTCAGAAGTAGATCTGCTTAGCATCTCCTGGACTCTGCTCCATCGGGCAATACGGGCATTTTAATCTGCAGGAAGAGACATTTTAAGTATTGAGTTATAAAGCATATTGGAGCAAAATAACTTATTCAATAAAGTGTTACTAACAGAAAAGAACAGTAAGCCATAGCAGGCAGTCAGACTTCAATCTACAGATCAGCAAAAGAATTCCGATTAGCTACTATGCATTAGTTGGTTTCTAACACATTGCTTTTTGTTAGAAAGCAAGTCCTCCTGTCTTTCCACTGCTGACTGCTATAAGGATCTTGTCCATTGGGGCCCCCACTAATCCACGGATTAAAGTGTATCTTAAGCCAAAACTTTTCGTTTTGGATAGAACAGAGCGGCATAAGAACAAGCCAGGACTTTTTACTTGAGGTCTTCTTGTTAGGGAGATTTGCCTTCTCTATTTCCCCTTGTCAATGGGACTAAAACTGAAGGAAAATCCACAATTTTGAGTTGTCACCAACTGGGGTGAGCTTGAGATTTGGGTTCACCACGAATTCAACCTGAACTCAGCCGGTTTGCAGTATAAAATATGGATCCATGATTTGTAACGGGAGTAGCAGCGAAGAACCACTGTATTCAGCCTGTTGTCGTGGCAGCGAGTTAACAGTTAGGTGTCACTCATTTTGAGTTATGTGGATCTATTGTATTGCAATGTAGGTGAACTAAAAATCACTGTTTTTGTGCAAAGTTTGCTAGAAAGGGTATGGGGGGGGGGGGGGGGGGGGGCTTCATTCCAAATTTTTAATACTAACGTGCTCAAAATCTTTTAGCACCTGGGTATATATTTGCAGTACAGGTCAGTGGCCGGATCTGAACCTGTAGCTCTCCTACAACTTGTCTCAACTTACCACATATTGGGAGTATATTCACTGGAGCATTTGCATTTTGCAGAGTAAAGTAGGGACTGGCCATAAGAGGGATTACTTTGGTGCAGCTGGCCAGATTAAACATGTATTGCAATATATGTGAACTAAAAATCCCTGTGTTTATGTAAATTGTGCTAGAAAGGGTGTATAGCAGTGTTCAGAAGGTTCATTCAAAATGTTTTATGTGGATCTATATCGCTGTACATGACTGACTTTGGATTTATATTGGGAACAATATTAGAGAGAAAAACAAAAAACTACTTTTTTTTTTTTCACCCACGCCCAGCACCATCCATCCCTCCAGTCTCCACAACGCATCCCCACCCATGCCCAGCACCATCCATCCCTCCAGTCTCCACAATGCATCCCCACCCACGCCCAGCACCATCCATCCCTCCAGTCTCCAAAGGTGCAAGATTGGTAAAATAAAAGTGGGTGCACCGAAGGACTCGGTGGGATGGCCTGTGGTCGGATTCAGTGGGACGACCCGTGGGCGGGCCCTGGAGAATGTTGGGGGTAGGGCCCTGGGGGGCCCAGGCCTAAAGCTGTGTAAGGGGCCCCTAAATTTCTGATGGCTGCCCTGATCTTAGGACACAGGGTACCTTCATATCCATTATGATAGGGATGTCCCCAACCACTGAATATGTGAGGAGGGCAAAATGTGAACATGCCAACAGGCCCCAAATAAACAAGAACAAGTTAAAGCCTCATGCAGCAGCCTGCAATACCCGATGACCAAAGGTCCCGACTACAGAGGCCCAAATATCCACCTGGTACAACGTCATAAAAATAAAAGGGCAGGTAGCAGCCTAACAAACTTCAGCTATCAGAACCTGATGTTGAATAGCCCAGGAAACACCAACACTCCTGGTAGAATGAGTGATCACCAAGAATGGGGCAACTTTGTCTTTAAAACTGTGGGCTTTAGAAATAAAGCTGACCTATCCAAATGAGAAATGGTAGATTTGGAAGCTGCATGAGCCTACAGAAAGCACAAAGGGGGAATCAGACTGAAAAATTGCAGCAGTGGACGCCTGGTAAACCTTAACCACATCCAAAAGGTATCAAGAACCTTATCCTCCTGCATCTGAGGTTTAGTTAAAAAGTGAAGGAAACACAATACCCTGGTTAAAAGAAGTATGGGCCTTTTATTTATTTTTTTTACAGAATCATACTTACCTATGTGGATGCAGCATCGTTCTGATGCTGCATCTGTCCCCCGCTAGCCCGAACACTGAGAGCCAAGCGATCAAACACTGGGTTCCCTGAGCAGAGAGCTAGTGACTTTCAATTACCGCCGTCTGCTCTGCCCCCCCCCCCTTCCCTTAATCACTGGGCTGGGCTGTGGAGTGGGCGGGAGCGACCGGCTCAGGCTCTCAGAGGCGGATCCATACTTCATTGTCACGATCTTGTCCGAGCCTGGACTGCCTCTTTGGCATTAGCCAACAGCGAGCTTCGGCTGTGATCCATAGAAGTGCAGCCGAACGAAGAAACTACCTTAGGTTGAAAGGACCACACCCACACACACACACACAAATATGCAGACATCATAAAAAGATAGGTGTACACACCTTCTGTGTTCCTGGCCAGCTATAGCTTCTTCAGCAAGTGATCTGTCAGCACATACAAACAAAACTAACTAGACGACACGTGCAAAGGTTTGTGGACTATCACACTTCTTAAAGCGGAACTGCAGTCTGCTCACATAATTTGTAATAAAAACATCTTTGCCATCCTGAAGCTTCCCTCCAACCACTTTGCATATTATTTTATATATACTGTGATTCTTTACTTGACAAATATGCTGCAGAAATCTCCCTCCACTGAGCCTGGTTGCAATCATTTTAGCTGTGGGCAGCTGAAGCTGCTGCCTGTTCACTTCCTGGATTTACACAGACACACAGGGGCAGCTCTGTAGCTCTGACTGGCACAGCGACATGCTGCTTAATTATTAACAAGACACAACAACGCCACTTTGGGTGTGTACAGCAGTGTTCATTTCGTTGACTAAATTAATACTATTTTAGTCGACTATATATGACTAAAACATTTGAGAGGACTAAAACTAAAATGTAATTTTAGTCAGAAGACTATGACTAAAACTAAATTGAAATTTGACGTTAAAATTAACACTGCGCTACCACATAATATGTAGGGGGAATCTACTGAGCTGCTAAAAGAAAAAAAAATATATATATATATATATATATATATATATATATATATATATATATATATATATATATATATATATATATATATATATATATATATAAGAAAAAGGCTTTTCTTATTTTTTTTCCGAATATTTAATTTTGGTAATTTATTCAGGTAATATGTGCAATGTGGCATTACAGCCAATAGAGTTTACAGTTTTTTGGTGTTTTCTATAGTTTCAAGTTTTACTTCTGCTTGTAAAAAGCAATAGATTTGTTTATTAAACTTGGTTTTATTTATAAAGACGTTATATATTGCAATGGTTAAATCTGTGTCTGTAGTCCATGTTCAAACCTCCATACCATAAATAACGCCATTAGATTTTTACTCCAGGAGTATATAATGAGTTTGGAAATTCTAAAGAACTAATGCATTAAAATCTAACTAAACCCATTAGAATTTGGACTACTAAAATGTACTGGAGATTTTAGTCGACTAAAACAATTCAGATGACTAATATGACTAAAAAACTAAAACAGCATTTTAGTCGAAAGACCAAAACGAAATTTGATATAAAAATTAACCCTGGTTTACAGCACTGTGTGGCAGCCATTAACACTTTTTATTGCAGTCTGTGCCTCCTTTAAGGATTCACCAACTCTATTTTTTCCTGTTTACCTTCATCATTAAAAGTGAATTTAAAAGAAAAATACCAGATTTTGGGTTGTCCCGAGAAAAGTAATAGGAGGGGAATTCTCCAATGGGGACACTAGTTCTGGTGACCTGAAGGTCCCCAAGGAATTCTCTCAATTTGCAGGGATTCCCTCTCACTTCCTGTTTTGCTATGGTACAGAAAGTGAAGGGAAATCTCTGCAATGGGACATTGATGGTGGAAAAAATAAATAAAAATTATACTGATCAACAATGTCACCAATCAGTGCGCATCAGTGACACCAATCAGTGATCATTAGTGATGCCAGTCACTGCTGCCTTTAAGTGCCTGCTCATAAGTGCCGCCCATCAGTGCTCAGTGCCGCCCATCATATTAGTGCCGCCTAATCAGTACCCATCAGTGCCACCTATCAGTGTGGCATATTAGTGCCGCCCATCAGTGCTCAGTGCGCCCCATCAATGAATGAGAAAAATGACTTTGTTCCTTCAGTAAATTTTGTAAATAAGAAAACCTTTTTTTCCCAAAAAATTTTCGGTCTTTTTTCATATTTTTTTTGTAATGAATAAAAACCCCAGCAGTGATTAAATACCACCAAAAGGAAGCTCTATTTGTGTGAAGAAAATGATAAAAAATTCATTTGGGTACAGTGTTGCATGACTGCGCAATGGTCATTCAAAGTGTGACAGCGCTGAAAGCTGAAAAATGGCCTGGGCAGGAGGGGGGGGGGGCAGTACCCTGTGGGCAAGTGGTTAATGCTAAACCCCCCCCCCCCCCCCCCCCCCGCCCTCGCTGTTTTTATTCTTCATTAAATAGCTTTTTATTAAGGGTTCTGTCGTTATAGAAAAGGGACCATAAAATACACAGTAAACACAGTAGCATATATTCCCACAGAATTTAGGCCGTGAGCAGCACTTAGACTCAAAATAATGTTATACAGCAAAGTACAGTTACTTCAGGGATGGAAATAAGACAGTTGAAATGAGCAATATAGTCCAAAATTATACATAACGCTGATCACTCCCCACATCTTATGAAAAGAAAGGGGTAAAACCAAGAGTAACAAAACAAGACATCTGAAAAATATTTAAGGGAAAAGTACCACTGTCTCAACCAAACAGAATTAAGAATTGGTCAGAACTATAACATGCCTTAATAAATAAAAAAATAAAAAAAAGGAAGGAATACCGCAGGCCCCCACCCCAAAGGAAAATTAAAAGTCAGCAGCTACAAATACTGTAGCTGCTGATTTTAACTATTAGGGCACTCGCCTGTCCAGGCATCCAGCAGTGTCCTCACCTAGGCAGATTCTTGAATTAGCTCTCGGGTGCTGTCCCCATCTTCTTGGTTAAGGGAAATCGGCACTGAAGCCCTGCGTCTCACAGTCGGTTTTCTACTGCGCACGCGCAAATTGCGCTGCGCTTGCTCAATGGGCTGGCTGCCGAGATCAGGGAAGGAGGAGGGGGCCGAACTGCTGGCTCATTTTGCCGCGGCAAACTAGTGTTAAAAGGTCCCAAAATGTGGCAGCAGAGGGGTGGAGGAGACAAAAGGGAAGCTCCGCTTATCTGAGTGGAGCTCCACTTTAAGACCCCTTTCACACTGAATCACCCCCACCCCCTCCCCCCCCGGGCGTCGGCGGTAAAACGCCGCTATTTTTAGCGGCGCTTTACCATCGTTTTTGCGGCGCTATTCGACCGCTAGCGGGGTGCTTTTACCCCCGGTAGCGGCCGAATAAGGGTTAAAACTGCCTGCAAAGCGCTGCTACAGCGGAGTGAACATTGGAGTGAATGGAGCCGCTGTTTCAGGGCACTTTGCAGGTGCTATTTTTAACGCTATAGCGCCTGCAAAGCACCTCAGTGTGAAAGGGGTCTAAGTACAGTGCTATATTTTCAACCCCCCCCCTTCAGAACTCCCTCATCTCACTTACTCCTTATTTAGTCCCTTTACACCCCTCTTCCTGTGTTTAGGGGTTATCCCAGATAAAACAGAACAGAAATCTATGGGTTTCACTAAACGCATTACATCATCACTTCTAGCGTTATACTGATCAGACGCCATGTATACATGGATTGCATTTCTTACCAAACTTGTTTACTTACTAATGGCAGCCTTTTGTTGTTTTGGTGAATCTCTCATAATAAAATAAACAAAACAAATAACTCATAGGACAACACAAAATCAGCCCAGTATCAGTTTGAAGGTGATTTAAAAAAAAAAAAGAGTAGAGCCCGCTCCCACCAGATACACTGGAAGAGAGCTGGGCACCCAGCACAGTCCCAATACAAGACAAAGCAATTTTTCCTACAATTCTACAATCCACTCATCGCACTGCGCTGTGCCTGAAAGAACTGAAAGGGGTTGTAAAGGTTCGTGTTTTTTCATCTTAATGCATCCTATGCATCCCCACAAATTTCATCATCAGTTTAGGCCAATATGGTAAAAATAAGCGTATATTGATTGGTTATAGCGTCTACACAATAGGTGATATATTTATGGAATATTTATTATTCATTTTTTTTTTTTTTTTTTTTTTTACTAGTAATGGCGGTGATCAGCGATTTTTAGCGGGACTGCGACATTACTGTGGTCAGAGCGGACACTTAACACTTTTTTGAGACCAGTGACATTTATACAGCGATCAGTGCTATAAAAATGCAGTGATTACTGTGTAAATGTCACTGGCAAAGAAGGGGTTAACACTAGGGGGCGATCAAGGGGTTAACGGTTCCTGAGGGAGGGGTTTCTAACTTGGGGGGGGAAGGGACTGACGAAGTACAGAGAGACCGCTGTTCCTAATCACTAGACGATCACTTTGTACTCCCCTGAAAGAACGGGGATCTGTTTGTTTACATTGACATATCCCCGTTCTGGCTCTTGGGGGCATGAGCATGCTATAGCTGAAGGGCTGAGGTACAGCTACCGCGATTCGTGGGATTGAGTGGACCTGCTGCGGTATGACGGTGGCTGGTCGGGAAGTAGTTAATGTCTAAACGGCTGGCAACAAAAGTGAGTACACCGCTAAGTGAAAATGTCCAAATTTGGCCCAGCCAGCCATTTTCCCTCCCTGGTGTCATGTGACTCGTTAGTGTTACAATGTCTCAGGTGTGAAGGGGGTAGGTGTGGTAAGTTTGGTGTTATCGCTCTCACTCTCTCATACTGCTCACTGGAAGTTCAACATGGCACCTCATGGCAAAGAACTCTCTGAGGATCTGAAAAAAAGAATTGTTGCTCTACATAAAGATGGCCTAGGCTATAAGAAGATTGCCAAGAACCTGAAACTGAGCTGCAGCATGGTGGGAAAGACCATACAGCGGTTTAACAGGACAGGTTCCACTCAGAACAGGCCTCGCCATGATCGACCAAAGAAGTTGAGTGCACGTGCTCAGCGTCATATCCAGAGGTTGTCTTTGGGATATAGACGTATGAGTGCTGCCAGCATTGCTGCAGAGGTTGAAGGTGGGGTCAGCCTGTCAGTGCTCAGACCATACGCCGCACACTCCTTCAAACTGGTCTGCATGGCTGTCGTCCCAGAAGGAAGCCTCTTCTAAAGATGATGCACAAGAAAGCCCGCAAACAGTTTGCTGAAGACAAGCAGACCAAGGACATGGATTACTGGAACCATGTCCTGTGGTCTGATGAGAACAAGATAAACTTATTTGGTTTAGATGGTGTCAAGCTTGTGTGGCGGCAACCAGGTGAGGAGTACAAAGACAAGTGTGTCTTGCCTACAGTCAAGTATGGTGGTGGGAGTGTCAGGGTCTGGGGCTTCATGAGTGCTGCCAGCACTGGGGAGCTACAGTTCATTGACAACCATAAATGCCAACATGTACTGTGACATACTGAAGCCGAGCATAATCCCCTCCCTTCGGAGACTGGGCCGCAGGGCAGTATTCCAACATAACAACAACCCCAACACACCTCCCAGATGACCACTACCTTGCTAAACAAGCTGAGGGTAAAGGTGATGGACCAGCCAAGCGGGTCTCCAGACCCGAACCCTATTGAGCATCTGTGGGGCATCCTCAAAACGGAAGATGGAGAAGAGCAAGGTCTCCAACATCCACCAGCTCCGTGATGTAGTCATGGAGGAGTGGAAGAGGATTCCAGTGGCAACCTGTGAAGCTCTGGTGAACTCTATGCTCAAGAGGTTTAAGCCAGTGCTGGAAAATAATGCTGTCCACACAAAATATTGATACTTTGGGCCCAGTTTGGACATTTTCACTTAGGGGTGTACTCACTTTTGTTGCCAGCAGTTTAGACATTAATAGCTGTGTGTTGAGTTATTTTGAGGGGACAGAAAACTTCCACTGTTATACAAGCTGTACACTCACTACTTTACATTGTAGCAAAGTTTAATTTCTTCAGTGTTGTCACAGGAAGAAATATAATAAAATATTTACAAAAATGTGAGGGGTGTACTCACTTTTGTGAGCTATAGAGATATAATCTGTGTGTAAAACAAAAAAGACTAGTTGAGCTCACCCAGGACTCTTGACGGACACAGTGCCTGGGGAAAGAGGACTGTCTCCTGGGAATTTCAAATGAAATGATGGACTCCCCTGGACTGGAATGGTGCTGAATATATCTTTAGCATCTGAAATACATCTTTATACCAAGCTAAGTAAACTCCACTTATTATTATACTATTTTTAACGTTGTTTGAATTATGGCACCACATCCACATATTTGAAAGGTTAAGCACAGGAACCTGTTAATAAACAAGTAGTAACGTTTTAAACCTTTATTACAGTGCTGCACCGTCAAGGACCTGTGAGTAACACCAAGCACATGCTGTAGCTATGTAAATAAAAAGTCACTTACTTGCTACCATTAAACATTTTATTTAAAGCATCTCTGGATATTATGTGTCCACAAACAAGTTTCATAGGAGGATTATTTTCTGTAGTTTGTTGACGAAGGATTGGACAGGCAAATATAGAATGGTACCAACACTTCTTTCCAAGGTCCACTTCAATCTGAGAAAAAAAAAAAAAAAAAAAATGGTTAAAAACAAAGACAAAAACACTGAAAACATGCACTGCATCACTGAAATGGTAACAGTCGATAACAAGGTGGTCATAATCATGCAACAAGTGTGCCTTACTAAAACGTTTGTATAAAACAGAGCTGTAATCTTGGTGTCTAAGAAGGCAAGTTATGGAAGGCGGTAACAATTTACCAAACCTTTGCAGAAAGGGTGGAAGCTGCTGCCTGAGCAAAGTAATTGGGAGCATGGGAGAGACTTGTTTGAATGTTGTAGGACAGTTCCATTTTTCCAAATATCCAGAAATATGTGGCAAAAAAAAGTAAAATAAATAAATAAGAGACCACCATGTGGTGGCAACAAAAAATAAATAAATGAATAAATAAAAAAAAAAGTTAATTTTTTTTTTTTGTTCGTTCTATTCCGGCATTTTTATATGCATTCACTATAACTGGTCTCCTACAGTACAGGGAAGTGCAGTTATTTTAGTAAATACCTTTTCTAATCAGCAGCACATGGCAGTCTTGTGCCTTTTAACTAGACACTAATAGAGTTTGTAGGAGTAGTTTTCATACTGCACTGACTGTCCTATCAGGATGCAGAACCCCTGACCCTCTGCTGATCACATGGACTCTCCCAAGAAAAAAAACAAAAAAAAAAAAAACAAACTGAATATTATGCAGCCTGACTCCATTTACTGTGTCTTATCCAGACATGTTATGGGGGCAATGCAATAAGGGGAGGATCAGAGAAGACAAGATTAAACAGCCTTTTTTACACAATGCAGAGGATTAGGCACCCTTCACACGGGCGGATAGAATTGTGCTTTTAGTTGCGGACAGATGAAGTTATCGTATGGGTTTTTTTTTTATATCTGCCTACAGTTCAGCTTTAACCACTTCCAACCCGGCCACTGCACATAAACGGCTGGGTGGGCTATCTCTCCTTCTGAGTGGACGTTCAGGAACGTCTCTCAGAAGGAGCGGGATCGCGCCCGCGATGCGCTCGTGTCACCCGAACACGGCGCATCTCCGATCGGTAGGAGGGCTCTGCGATTGGCCCTCCTGATCACATGACGGCCGTGTCGAATCACAGCCATCATGTGATGTAAACACAGAGTCAGTTGCTAGGCAATCTGCTCTCCTCTCCTCACACGGAAGTTGTCAGTGAGGAGAGGAGAGCAGATCGCTGCCGCCGGCTGGTGATCAGTGAGTATGAGCTGTTTTTTACAGCTTTTTACTCACTGATCACCAGTCTAGTGTCCCCACAATGTAAAAAAAACACAAAGTAAACACACAATGTCCCCAAAACACGTCCCCAAAATACATGTCCCCACATATGTCCCAGTAAAATCACATGTCCCAATGATTATCTGCACACATATGTCCGTGATCACCTGCGCACATCTGTACATGATCATTTGCGCATGTGTCCGTAATCACACGAACCAATTATTATACACTTAACGGGATTTTTTTTAAACAAAAACATGTAACAGAATACATTTTGGCTTAAATGTATGACAAAATTCGATTTTATTGGATTTTTATTAAAAATAGAAAGAATATTGTTTTTTTTTCCAAATTTCCGCTCTTTTTTTCGCTTATATCGCAAAAAATAAAAAACGGAGTCATGAATAAATACCACCAAAAGAAAGCTCTATTTGTGTGAACAAAATTATAGAAATTTCATTTGGGTACAACATTGTATGACCGCGCAATTGTCATTGAAATTGTGAGAGCGCTGAAAGCTGAAAATTGGTCTGGGAAGGAAGGGGGCGAAAGTGCCCAGTATTGAAGTGGTTAAGAAGGCCCTCCCAGAACTTAGTTTTAGACCATCAATGTACAATCAAATAGTAACATGTATGGCCTTAGGCTGGGTTCACAATGGTGCGACATACACTCCGACTTTGGGCACACATGTCGCATGGCGTGCACAAATCAATCGTCTCCTTTGAGAGCCGTCTTAACTGGTCTGACACAAGTCGGTCCAACTTTGAAAAAGGTTCCTGCACTACCCTGGTCTGACTTTGGTCAGTTTTCAGCCCATTGAATAACATTGAATCATCTTAACTGATCTGACTTGTGGCATGCAACTTGTACTCTGAGGATCTTGAAAAGGAACCCCACGCCAAAATGGAAAAAAAAAAAAAAAAAAAAAACACGGCGTGAGTCCCCTAAAACCCATACCAGACCCTTATCTGAGCATGCAGCCTGGCATGTCAGGAAATGTTCCCCTTAGAATCCATACCAGATCCTTGGGGGGGGTTACCTCTCAAGATTAAATACCAGACTCAAGGGACCTGGTATGCTCGGATCCCATTCATTGAAGTCACGTGGAAGTCGGACATGAAGTCGTGGGGCAAAGTCAGATTGAAAATCGTTCGACGTCCATGTCGGAGCAGTGTGAACCTGGCCTTAGATGTGATGAATGTGTAAATAAAAAACAAACAAACAAAAAACCCTTTTAAATATGACGATAACAATGATTTTTTTTTTCTATCCCAAAGACTACAATGGGCAAGAGTGCCATAAGTAGCTTGTGGAGGAAAGAGGATTTTACCTTTTTTTTTTTTAAAAAAAAAAAAAAAAAAAAAAAAAAGGAGCTTCGGGAAACTCCAACTGGCTATGCCATGGAAGGTCTTCCTACATAATAAAGCAATGTCATAATTATAATTTAAAAAAAAGTTTGAACAACTCTTTTCTACTATACCACAAATGCAAGCAAAGTCAGTATTATAAAATAAACTAATGTTATGATGCAGCTGTATGCAATCAGAGCAGTTATTCTCAGTTAAGCTGGCAATACATGGTTAGAAATTTGTTTGAAAAAGCGTTCCATACGGTCGATCGTTCGACTTTCGAAACGTTAGTGAGCTAGTTTTGATTTTCAAAATGCAAATTTTTTTAAATTTTTTTTTTTAGCATAAAAAGTTAGGAGGTGCAGCTGATCACAATGTGCAAACAGGTAGAAGCAGAGGAAAAGAATCCCCCACGGATGGGACCAATGCTGAACACAGACCGACATAAAAAGTGATCCATTTCTAAAAACACAAAGATGCTGCAGAATTTTGTGGACATTCATGAATATACACAACACAAAACATTTTATTAATTGCAAAACCCCCGGGGTGGTTTACTTGCTCACATGCGAATGTGGAGGATTTTACATTGGAAAGACTATCAATCCCTTCTGGAAGAGGATATACCAGCATATCTCAACCATTTCCAAACGTGACCCTGATGTCACGATTGGCCGACATATGGCCCAAGCACACCCCATTTCGACCCCTAAAGTTCAGTTTTTGGGATTAGATCGTATCCACTTCAGTTCACGAGGTGGTGATTTTAATAAAAGCCTCCTCCAACGTGAACTCAAGTGGATTCATAGTTTACGAGCTACGTTTCAACCAGGATTGAATGAAGCTTTCAACTTTAGACCCTTCCTCCCAGGTTTCTCGTCAGGGGTATGCAAACTCAACATGTAGGCCACCCTCTCAGTTTAGATCCTACATTTATATTTACTTTTATTTCATTTCATTTCTTTTTCTAATCATACACGATTTTATCTCTTGATATTCAGTGTTGATGTAATTTTTCTGATTGTTGATCCAAGTTTGATGTTGCACTATTGCTGTCCCCATGTTGTGCAATGTTATGGAATTCTGTTTTGTTTTGTCCCCCCCCCCCCCCCCCCCACTCCACATCTGTATATATATTTTTTTATGTATGCATCTCGCCTTTCTTCTTTTCCCTTTTTCCTTCTTCTCCTCCACTATGTGCATATACCCATCCTTTTTTTTTTCTATCAAAACTTTTCTATTCAACAAGCTGGCTTGTTTGTTTTTACATCTGTCCACTGGGTGGCGAGCATGGGCGCCTGTGGTTCCCGTGGCGCTGCTTGTGCACTGACACCCGGCGGGTGGGCTCCCCCTGCCGCAGCAGAGGATGGTGATGGTTCTTCCTTCCCGTCCTGGACTGGCTGTGGGGGGTGGAGCGCTCACATGCCTTCGCCCCCGTCTCCATGACGACGGCGAAGCCTTCCCGCCGGTGGCACGTCGACGCGTGACGCCATCGCGTCATTTCTTTCAGCGTTACATCTCCCTATATATAGCTGCTGTTCTGGCTTATATCTGGATGTCTTATGCCAGCACAGTGGCAGACACCGGATTGTTAATAGCAGACACTCTTGATCCAACATCTTTGTCAGCAGCTGTTACTCTTGGTTCAACCTCTCTACCTGAGGGACATCAGACTGTCAGCAGTAATGGTCTTTGATTACCATCCTAATTCAGGTATGAATCTTGTGTGTCCTTCATCCAACTGACACCTTAATAGGGTCAGTTTATATATACCTATGGATCCTTTTTAATTACATGCTCTCTTTGGCCTCTCACTATGTGCAATTTTTCTTCCCCCTAATGCTGACATTGTTCGCTACAGGGTGGTTCAGGCGTACCTTGTGAAGATGCCCTTGCGGCTCTGCGTGTTTTCTTTTGGCGTCCCTTCTGTCACCCGTGGCTTTATTTTGTAAGTACTATGATTATTATTACTATTTTTTTGATGATTTTCTGTGATATAAACGATGGCTATAAAATAGACCATTTTTATGGTTCTGTTTCTTTGCTATGTTATTCATTGAGGTTTACATCTATGTTCTAGAGACAAGAAATATTTATCCTCCACCCATCTGTATGTAAAACAATTCCCCTGAAGAAGGAATATACCAATGTGACTACGGTCCTCTCCGAAACATGTTGGGAAATATGCATCAGCCACCTACCCCCACCAGATCTACCTCACTTAGGTGATGGTTCGGGGTTGCTGGCATTGGGTGATAATATTCATGTATGCTCTATATGTCTTTGTTAATATTATTTTTAAAACCTACTTTATATTGACTGTATACGTTGGTCTTGTCTTTTAGACATTTTTATTCCATTTTTGTATATCAATAAAGTTGGCACTGTTGTTGCCTTTTATGGTTAATACTTTCTCTATTTTTCTCTGCCTATAAAATCCAAAGGGGCGTCCCCTATACGCACTCTGTTGCAGACAATTTTCTCCGAATATACACAATGTAGTGTTCTTCCTTAGGGGGATAAATTGTACTCACTGGCAATTCATCTTTCTGGTTCCAAACTCCTGTGCACTGCCGTTGTTCAATTACTGCTTTTATGTTAATTAAGGCTGGAAGAGCCACACAACCAGCAGAGAAGCTAAACAGGATAAAGTAACAAAAACATTTAAAGACAATGGTCATGACATGCATTTAATAAACATACATCACTATCCATCAAAATACACTTAAAAAAAGAAGTATGTTTTTTTGTTTTGTTTTTATTAAAGATTGATACTTACCTAGGTGGAAGCAGCATCAGACCGATGCTGCATTTGTCCCCTGCCATCTCTGAGAACCGAGCCACCGAACATCGCCGATAGCTCGGTTTTCACAGATCCCCGAGAGGAGAGCTGCTGACTGTCAGTCCTCTGCTTCTCCACACTCACTGGAGCGCTGAGCTGCGGAGGGGCGGGGAGAGGCCGTCTCAGGGGCTCGCTGGGACTGCCATCAATCAAGGCAGCTGGCGGATCCAGACCTGGAAGCCTCAACTGATGGGAGTGACGTCAGCGGAGAGCAGACTCTCCGAAAAAGGGTCACAGGAGTGCAAAACGAATTGCACTCCTGTGACCCAGAGGAGAAGCTCAGCCTAAAAAGCTCAGGCTGGACTTCTCCCTTAACAGTTAATAGAAAACTAAACTGCTACACTGGTATGCAATTAATGCATGCAACTAGAGATGGGCCAATAGGAAGATACAGGAGAGGACAGGCTAACCTTCAACACTACCAGGAAAAATTAATGCATTGCAGATTAAAGTGGCCCAAGATACAACCGAATACTACTAAAGTTTTTTGCAAGCACCTCTCCACTACACGCAAGTTGTCGATCAAGGCTGAACTCCAGGGTAAGAAAACAACATCTAAATACAAGAATCAGGTCTGTTCTTACTTGAATCTGGGTGTACTTTGTGTATTTCTTCCACATCTGTGCAGTAATCCAGTGTAAATGTTGTGCAGGAGCTTCCTGTAATAAAGGACCAGTCACTGCTGCTCCCTCCCATTATGCAGGGTGACTGGTCTTGTGTCCACCCCCTAATGTAGTTTTTGTATAGGCAACCTGCAGTGGGTGGAGCCTGGTGGATCTGTGAATTAGTTCACATAATACAAAGCACTCTGTGATTGGGCAGGAAGAAAAGAGGAGCAGGCACAGCAGCTGCATGTGACTCTACACCTGAAAGACCTGAGACCAGAAGGTCCAGCGTCTGAGCTCCGGAAGTATAAGGATAGCTATGCTCCCAGTGCTCTGACCCCCACCTGTCGATTAAAAAAAAAACAAAAAAAAAAAAAAACTTTCTGGCCCATACATTCCATCACAGTGGCATAAAACTACTCCAGGTCAGTAAGAAGTTACATAGTTGGTAAGGTTGAATAAAAGACACTAGTCCATCCAGTTCAACGTGCGTGCGTATTTCAAAAATATAGTAAACCACTTGTGTACCGCCCACCCACAATGTACTGCTAACAGGCTGCCCAGCCCGCACAGGCAAAGCAACGTACCCGTGCGTTGCTGCCTGCTTCAGGATTTAGGGCACAGCTCTCAGCAAGTCCCTGCCAAAGGTTCACGCCCGAGACCAGCTGATCGTCTGTGTCCAATTACAGCCCAGAGCTATAATCAGGGATGAGAAACTTAGAGATCCATAAGTAAAAGCAGCACACATTTAAACTCTTGATCGCCCTAGATGTTACTTCCTTCCCAGTCAGTGTCATTAGTACAGTGACAGTGTATAATATTATCACTGTATTAGTGTCAGATTGTCTGCCGCCCCATATACTAATATTATATATATATATATATATATATATATATATATATATATATATATATATATATATTTATTTATTTATTACACATACATACATTCACATACACACCACAGTTTGTAGACGCAATACCTTTCATGCTAACCAAAATGTTTTGTTTTGTACCAGAAAGTAAGCAATATTTTTTTAATTTCAAAATTTTCGATTTTTTAATCTATATATCACAAAAAATAAAAAAATAAAAACAGTGGTGATCCAATACTATCAAAAGAAAGCTCTAATTGTGTGAATTATTTTATTTATTTTTTATAAATTTTGTTTGGGTACAGGGCCGCATGACTGTGCAATTATCAGTTAAAGTAGTGCAATGCTAAATAGCAAGGTCATGAAGGGGGTAAAAATCTTCGAGGTCAAGTGGATAACAACAACAACACCACCACCAACAACACTTACCTAACACTGAGAGGAGATTCTACAGAAAGACCTAGCAGGGCACAGGCATCTCGGGTGAAGATGTCACAGATGTCCGCCCACTGGTTGGCATCCAACAGATGAACGTAAGGCGAGTTCTCTATACCCTGCCGCAGGTACACCAAGCTTCCCATAAGAACCTGAATGTCTAACAGAACACAGATAAGCAGGATTATTAAAAAACACAACTGATAATATTAAGCAACATATAAAAGCTGACCTTTCAGAAACTTTATTTCATAATCTCTTGAGATGTCATAATATACTGTAACAGTATACTATTAACCACTTGCCACTCAAGCCTATTCTGGCACTCCTCTCCTACATGTAAAAATCATAATTTTTTTCTAGAAAATTACTCGGAACCCCCAAACATTATATACATTTTATAATGTACCTACCCTAGGGAATAAAATGGCGGTGGTTGCAACTTTTTGTCACACGGTATTTGCGCAACAATTTTTCAAACGCGTTTTTTTTGGGGGAAAAAAAAACGGTTTCATGAAAAAAACAAAAAACAAACAGTAAAAAGTTAGCCAAATTTCTTTGTATAATGTGAAAGCTGTTGCATTGAGTAAATAGAAACCTTTAAAATTGCGCACACTTATAGAATGGCGCCAAACTTTGGTACTTAAAAATCTCCATAGGCGACACTTTAAATTTATTTTTACAGGTTACATGTTTGGAGTTACAGAGGAGGTCTTGGGAGAGAATTATTGATCTCGCACTAATGTTCGCAGGGATACCTCACATGTGTGGTTTGAATGCCGTTTACTTATGTGGGCATGATGTACGTATGCGTTCGCTTCTGTGTACGAGCACGTGGGGACGCTTATTTTATTTTATTATTTTATTTTTACACTTTGCCTTGTAAACATCCCTTGTAATAGGAATAGTGCATGACAAGTCCTCTTTATGGGGAGATGTGGGATCTATAAGACCCCACATCTCTCCTCTAGGCAGGAAAGGCCAAGATACAAAAAAAAAAAAAAACTACTGAGTACTCGGCAATGTTTACTTCCGCTAAGTCAGACGTAACATCACAACGTCCCGCCCGGTCCTTCGAAGGTCATGGAGACTGCCGGGGACCATCTGGTCACAGAAAAAATCTATGGCAACTTTCTGGCACCAGCAGATTCCTGCACGGGCTAGATGGTAGACGCACTGGAGGACGGCGGGAGCTGTAGCCTGTAGCTGCAGACATCATTCAGATATCACCACTCAAACCCCAGGATGTACCTTGGGTGGCAAGAGGGGGAAAATAAAAAAAAAAGCTCCACCTTTTATTATTTAAAAGCGCTCTCCAACATTGTAACCTGGCAGCTAGAGACAAGGTAAGAGGCTGCAGCAGGGGCCGATCTGTGCCATCATCTCAGTCCAGGGTAGTGGATGCCGAACCCAGACAGTGCCCGAATAAAGATGGCTTGATCCTTCAAGAGCCAAATCAGATGAAGGCATTGTCATGGGACGATAAATGCTATTTTTACATGTGTGGACAGTGTGGCCAAAGTGGACAGATTAACACTAGGCTTCTTGTCAACAACAGAAGCACCATGGAAGTGACTTCACTGGAGTACAAACAGGTAAACTTTGTGGATCCTCCTTAGGAAATGTATGCAAATAACCCTCTCCAAAAGAGAACTAGCTTGTAGCAAGCCAGGCCTGAGAGTTAATGCTCCACCCCCTGAGAATTTAAATAGGAAATAGATGATTTCTATACATTTCATTTTTTTCCTTTACTTTCTATGCCGGTAACAGTGTTGACAGCAAAACAGTATGCAAAGGGAAATCTCCAAGACGGACACAGACGGCAATAATCATTTTTATTAGAGAAAGGGAGGTCTGGAACCATCATCCACATTGTATTGCTGCCTGTATTCCCCTTGGAAATTTTCCCTTCACTTTCAGTCCTGCTGATAATATTGTCAAGTGGCACGGGGAATGAGGAGAAATGAAAGCATAAAATTAGTATCTCATATCTACTATACAAAAAAAATAAAATAAAAAATAAAATATAAAGCTAGAAAATTCATTTCCTGGAGAAAATGTGTGGGAATGCTGAATAGCTGAATTGCTAAAGCGAACTGGATGAATAGCTTAAATCTGTAAGAAAAAGTTGAAGAAGTGATAATAGTTGGAAAAGTAGGAATGGTTTTAAAATAAACATGAATTTCATTAAAAAAGTTTAACAGCACTAATGTATGAAAGATGTGGAATATTTAAAGGTTTTTTTGAAAATCTTTTTGATCATTAATCCCCACACCTAATGAGTGAGAGACAGTGTGAGAGAACCCTTCAAAACAAGCCTTAATAAATCCACAACAGTACATGCTATGAAAACAGCGACTTCACAGTTAGAGACACACGGCCTTTGTGTACGTATTGTTATAAAATTTTTAAGTTTATCAACATAAATGTGGGCATGACAGCGATTTAAAAAAGAAGCTGGCTGTGCGTTTCGCTGGGAAATGTGAAGAATTTTATACAGGACAGTCAATGGATGAAAGTGTAGAACTCTTGTCATTTGGAAGCTCAACCAGCCAAAAGTAAAAGGCGTATCACAAAACTGAGCACATTGCCTGAAACTAGACAAAAATACCTACGTTTTGATGTATAAATTGTATACGACAAGTAGATCTTGTGGGCGTGAGAGCAATTTATAGAGAAGGAACTAAGATAATTGGCTCTGTGCTCTAGCTATGACATCATCCACTCTAAGCTGCCCAATACACACTCTGATCCATAAAATTTCCTGAAATGATCACTAAACTTAAACAGCCTTTTCACAAAAACTGTAAAACATAAACTGAAAAGATATAGCCAGATAGCTGAATATTTTGTGAACATTTTAAAGTTTGTTTGGCCTCTGTAGGTGAAAGTATGTAGGAGCTGAAACTTTTGGGAGCGGAAGAAGATTTTAAGGATTTGAAGCATGCTCTCATTCACTTATTCACAATTAAAAATAAATAAAAACGAATAATAGTGGGACTGCTATAGCAGTCCCACTAATTGGAACAAAAACTATTAAACCACTTTAAGGTTCCATGCCCACTGGGCTTAAAAAAAAAAAAAAAAACACACACACACACACACACACACACACACACACACACACACACACACACACACGTCTGTTCTCTAGGCAGTAAAAAAAAGGCTCATATTAGATCATATGCCTGTAATCGTCCTAATGTGCATTGGACACATAAGATAACACTGAGCTGCCTCTACAGGCAGAACACAAAAGTCCTGTAGAAGCAACGTTTTTTTAAGCTAGAAAATTACTTAGAACCCCAAAACATTATTTTTTTATTTTTTTTTAGCAGAGACCCTTGAGAATAAAATGGTGGTCATTGCAATATTTTAGATTACACTTTATTTGTGCAGAGGTCTTTCAAACACAATTTTTTGGGGAAAAAAAAAAAACCTTAAAAAAGGAATAAAAACAAACAAAAAAAAAATTAGGATTTTTTTCTACAGCTTACCTGTAAAATCATTTTCTTGGAGTACATCACGGTACACAGAGCAGCCATAATAACTAACTGGGTTATACGCCACCTATTGGTGAATGGACACTTGTAAATCAGACAAGAAGTCCTCTCCTATATAACCTCTCCTAGACAGGAAGCACCTCAGTTTTATAGCAAGCAATAAACTTCCCAAACAAGAGGGGAGGGATCTCTGTGTCCCGTAATGTTCTCCAAGAAAAGGATTTTACAAGTAAGCTGTAGAAAAAAAAAATCCTACATTTCTTTATCGTACATCTCGGGACACATAGCAGCCATAATAACTAACTGGGATGTCCCCAAGCAATGCTTTTGAGGAGAGGGAACCCATTATGACCAAAGAAACACCATTAGAACAGGATCTATATTGCTGCCTGCAGTACACTGCATCCAAATGCAACATCCCCCTAACATTCACTTGATAAAACCTAGTGAATGTATGCATTGAAGACCAAGTAGCAGCCTTGCAAATCTGAGCCCTTGATGATGAACTGCCCATGAAGCACTCACTCTTCTGGTAGAGTGTGCCCTTACTGGAAAAGGCGGAGCCTTATTCTATACGCCTGAGCAATCACTTACCGGAAATGGTCAACAGATGTTGCCTTCTTGGGACCTTCTGGCAATACAAGCAGAACATCAGTCTTCCGCATTATTGATAAACTGGCAGATCCACTGCTAAACATTCAACCTGGATGCCGCCTGCCCTTCCTGAACTCTTCTGGCTGTGCAAAATCAGGATTCCTGACCTGTGCCGACAACTCAAGTAGACCCGGAGCGTCTGAATTACCTCTAGAGTAGGTAGCGATCTTTCTCCTGCCGACTGCGGATTAGAAGAAAAATATAAAAGCAAGACACTGTCCTGATTCAAGTGAAAACTAGAAACCACTCTAGGCAATAGAGATGGATTAGGACGCAACATCACCTTACGATGTGCGACCAAAGAACAGCTCCTTGCAAGAAAGGCTGACAGCGCTGACACTCCACTTTGTGAAGTGATAGCAACCAAAGAAGCCATCTTCCGAGATAAGGGACTAACAGTCTCCCAATTGGTTCAAAAATAGCCTCTGCAAAGACAGCCAAGAGCGAATCCCAGTCCCAAGGACACAAGAGTGGCCTGACATGTGGGACCATCTACGCTACACGCTGTATGAAGTATGAATCCAGGAGTGAGAAACTATGGCCTCTGAAAAAAATGGACAGGGATGAACTCGAACCCTTAAAAAAGGCCAATCTCCTTTCCCCTACCGATTGGAGAAAGATAAGAAAACTTCACACTCATATTCCTGTGAGTGCCGCTTCCTCCAGGAAAAAAATATTTCCAAGTCCTGTAATCGAGGTTGCCTGTAACCAGCTTCCAGGGCTCAACAGTGTGGAGATACAGGACTCAAGACCATTAGGTCCTGCTGGACTGGGAGTGTTCAAGGAGCGACCCCCGCAAGACTCGCTATGACAGCGTACCAAGCCCTCCTAGGCTAATTCGGCTAACACGATCAGTGTTACCATCTCCCGGATTCTTCGCAAAGACGTGGGCAAAGTAGAAACAGAGAAAGCATCAAATAAAGCCAGAACTGGTCCCTAAGGTGTTACCAGTGCATCTGCCCCTATTGCCAGTGGGACTTTCGTCCCAGACACAACCTGTTCCAACTTGTGGAACTTGGAATCTAGGAGATCCATCTGCAGAGTTCCCACTGCCATTATACTATACCTGGAGTATATACTAGTGATATAGACAGCACTTGTTGTACTGTCTCAGACAGAATGTTGTTCACCTTCCTGAGCCATATAACTCCCCGTGGTTGATATATATGCCTGCAGAAGCATTACCGGATTACACCTACAACTGGTTTGTCCCAACATCGTTAGCAAGGCGTACTGGCCAACAATCCAAGATATCGATGGGCGGTAATTTCTCATGTGGGAAGTCCACTGAACTATAGCCACCTTCAAACCAACTAGAGCAGCTGGCATCAGAGGTTATCTTGCCCATCACTTCTCCCGATCTTGAACCATCAATCAGCAATCTTAGTTCTGTATACCCCGGGAACAGAGCCCTCTGGCAATCCAATGCCTGGAACTTCATGTTCCAGACAGAGAGAATGATCCTCTACCAAAGATCTGGAGTAGGACTGTACGTAGAGAATGTGCCTTGACCTAGAAACAACTTCCTCCTGCAGAAATGTATCAAAATTAAAATCTGGAACAGACTGCTTCCTGAACAAAGATTGAGGTAACTGAGATTGGCACACCTGTGTTTTCAGCGAGTCCAGTACTGGGCTGGGAGCTTTGTGAACCCTCAGAGCTCTGGCTAGCCCAAAGAGTAGAGTCACAAAAATAGAATTAAAAAAACGACAACTTTGCGCTGCAATTTGCAAAAACCCTTGAAGAGCCTGGGAAAAAAAAAAAAATGGCACATGAAGATATGCGTTATTGATGACTATGGACCCCAAAATCTGCCTCTCGCAGAGGTCAACACTAAATGTTCAGAATCTGAAACAGAAGGATGTCCAGCGGCTTAAGATCTAAGCTAGAACTTATGTCCCCATTTGGTTTTGGGACCGCTAATGGTTGAGGTTTTTTTCTTTTTAAATAATGAGCCCATACTTTTTTGCTCCAAGAGCAAAGCAAAAAAGACTGACAACTCTGTGGCAGACACCGAAGCTTTTGCTGGCTAAAGATAGAGCAAAAACACCTCAGAGACTGCCCTAAGATCTTCTGGCCTCTCAAAACACAGCAGCCTCAGATGCCTCCCTCGCACAGGTGGGGGAAAGCTTACAGCATCTGGTATTCCCAGGCAGTCTCACATCCATATACTAACCAGGCTTGATCCTGCTTAGGCTTCGATCAACAGATCAGGCATGATCAAGGTGATGCGGCCGCAGTCCATCTGATGAAAAATGAATGTGTCAGGAAAATGCTGCAATGCCAAACACCACAGTGGCTCAGATGCATCCGGCAACCACTGGCCATTTGGGGGGGGGGGGGGGGGGGGGTGGACACCACCAGATCACTGAACCTGAGAGCCGTGCACCTGCCTCCTCCGGCTGTCTCTCCTTTCTGGAACCGTTTAACTGGTAGAACAGGTAAATAACGTAGCAACTATATTAGCCAACCTAATACACAATCCTCCAAGTATGCAGACCTAAACAATGTTGGTTTACTGCTATGCAATCCCTTATGTATGCAAGTATGCAGTTACCCAGGCATGCTGTTATGTAGGTACCCAAGTTATGCAAACATGCAGATATACGAGTATTCTTGCCCTTCATGCATTTATGTATGCAGCTTAAGGCAATAAGCACATATGTATGTATCCCAAGGCAAATAAACACATATAAATGTAGTCCTAGGCAAAAAAAGCACATATGTATACCATTTAATGCAACTAAGCACATATGTTTACAGTATAAATGAAAACCTGCCAGCGTGCGATTAAGTAATATGTATTTAAGAGGCATGCATTTATGGAAGCATATAGGTATGTGTTTAAGTAAATATGCGTTTAGGCAAAAACACAAAAGCGAGTGTCCATGCAAACATGCACTTACTCAATACATGCCCATGGAGACATGCATTTACGGAATAAGAAAGTATGCGTTTATTAAACGTGTTTATGCAACATATATTATGCCACACGCATCTATGCAAACATGCGTCTATGCAACATGCATACACATCTATATAAACATGCGATTATAAAACCTGCGTTTACGCAACAAGGGTCCACACAGACGCACCGCCGCGGCCAGCCTTGGGGGGCTGCATGCTGAGCGCCACCCACTTGTCGGCGCGGCGCTCTCTGCGAAACATGTGCCTATGCAAGTATACTATGCTGCACATGTTCAACGGCACCTGGGCCCATACTAGTTATAGTCAGGATTAGCCAAGTACACAGGCATCCAATGCAGCCTCTATGCTGCTTCAACAGCCTAAGGCCTCCTTCATACCTCTGCGACTTGGGACTACAAGGTCGCCTGACAAATCGCACCCCATAATTTCCAATGAGTACCCTTCACATCCGTGCGTCATCAAATCGCAGCGACCTCAAAACAGCCCCTGCACCACTCCGGTCCAACCATGGCGCAACTTGAGGTCCATAGACGTCAAGATTACAAAAGGCACCGCTTCACGTCGCTGAAAAATCGCATTAAAGTTGCAGCCAAAATGCACAACTTTTAAATCGCACAATTGTGAAAAGGGAGCCCAAAACTATGCTACTGCAGACCCAATGTATGTTATTCTGGAGACACAACTTCTTCAAGTGCACCGATGCCCATGTTCTTCCAAACATATGCTTATGTCACAAGTATGTATGCAACATCTATGCAAGACATGCGTTTATTCAAGCATGAGTTTAGGCATCAAGCTTGCAAGCAAGTTTTTACTAGTTTAGCACATATGCATGCCACGCAGCCTTTTCCTGCTTCAGCCTAAAAGTAAGCTCCTGCAGACCAAATGCACATTATTCTGAAGTTTGCAAGTATGCACCCGTTCAACTGCACCAGGACCCATACTATTTTTGTGCCAAATGCACAGTATTCTGGAGACCCAACACTTTATAGTGCACTGCTAGGGGTGTATCGACTTTCAGTTGTATAGGTCCCCTGGATTAAGCAGTAAGTAAGCAGTATATAATCATGACTTGTCTGGCCACACATTTCTCCCATAGTAAGTACTCACACTTCACTAGTATCCATGGGTTGGTGTTATAGAAGAGAAAACTGCAAAAATGCAGACTTGCCATTCCTGCTGCAGGACTCTGAACATAAAACAGGAGTCCAATCTTCACCCATAACAGCAAGCTTTGTCATAAAAGACCTTCAGAGACGGGGTCCCCCTTAATCTGGGGTCCACTCCCCTGGAACTGTATAGCACCCTGCAGGAAAATACCTTGGTCAGAACAAACACTGCACAGGTTTCCATTACGCAGGGTCCAGCGCCGTAAGGCCATAAAACCTCAAAAGAATCTTCTCTCCTTCCAATGAGGCTTGGGTACCATCCATTTTGACTGATAGCTTTTTCGAATGGATCCGATTGAAGTCCATGATTCCTAATAGAACCATCCAGACCTCCAAGCATGCTCCAAGGAGTGCATGTCACATTAGTGACCATCCACCTAACAGACACTGGCGAAAAAACTAGAGGTACTTCCAGTGTAGGAGGGATTATATAGGGGATTGTTTGATTGATTTACCAGTGTCCATTTACCAATAGGTGGCGTATAACCCAGTTAGTTATTATGGCTGCTCTGTGTCCTGTGATGTACGATAAAGAAAACAGTAAAGTTAGCCTAATGTGTATAATGTGAAAGATGTTATGCCGAGTAAATAAATACCAAACATGTACATAAAAATCTCCATAGGCAACACTTTGTAACTCTAAACAGGTAACCTGTAAAAATTTTCAGAGGAGGTCTTGCACTAGAATTATTGCTCTCGCTCAAACGATCGGGGCGATACCTCATGTGTGGTTTGAACACAGTTTACATATGCCGGCACAACTTACGTATGTGTTCACGTTCGTGCACGAGCTCGGAGGGATGGGGCACTTTAAAAAAACAATTCTCTTATTAATTTTACTTTTTATATTTTTCCAAAAAGACCCTAGATCTCTTTTTTTGGTTTTTAAAAAGGTAAAAGTCATTTACCATCATTAAAAATGAATGTAAAAGAAAAATCACAAATTTTGGGTTGCCCCCAGAAAAACAATAGCAAAAAAATCTTCCAAGGGGTACACAGTTCTGATGACCTGGGGGTCCCCAAAGAATTCCCTGAATATGTAGGGATTTCTTCTCACTTCCTGTTTGGCTACGGGACAGGCAGTGAAGAAAATCTCTGCAATGGGCAAACAGATGGCGAGAAAAAAAAAAAAATTTGTAAAACTATAATGCTAATTTAAATAAATGTAAACAGCCATGACCAAGGCCAAGCACAGGAGCGCCCTCTTATTGTGAAGAACCAGTTTAAAAAGGCAAAGTAATAGAAACACAATATCCTTATTCAAATGAAAGGAGGACACTAGTTTGGTTGAGGGTTCAGGTGAAGGACCTTAATCTTATGCAAGACCACAAAAAAAACCTGTCTTTCTAGCAGAGAGGGGGGTTTGACCACCAGCATGGCTACCCACAGGCTGAGCTTAATTTTGTATCTTTTGTTCTTCTCCTGCAGATGCCACTATAACCCATTTGTCAAGACTAAGATGAGAGCTGAAGTTGTCAATGAACAAAGGAGAGATCTTTGCATTAGCTGGGTGTGCACAGTCGATTTTTAGTGACTTCTATAAGATAGTCTTCTTCCAAGAGCGATGGCTCCATATAAAAGTCTATGGGGATTGATTGCATAGATGCAGCCAGTGAAAAGATGGTTTTACAGAAGAATGTAAACACTGCAGTGGATAGCAGCATGTAAGCAAGTGTATTTATACACACGAAGGAAACAGTGTGCTGTTCCACAAAAAAAAAAAAAAAAAAAAAACACCTTATAGCGCTTATACGGATCTCTTGGGTAGATCCCAAACACAATTTAAAATGCTGGTGTTAACATATACAGTGAATAAATTGAATACATCCAAACACAACATCCAATTGGTCAAAACTCCACAAGGGGGTCGGATGCCCTATATCCAGGAAATTCAATCTACAGCTATTGCAGTTGACTCAAGGAGTTTTTGTTTGTGTTGTCGTACTCCCCAGGTTATTTTGGATAGACTGAGGGATGTGTTGACAGGAGATTTTACCAAGAGATCAGAAGCCGACGTGTTTCACTTTGACAGCTTCCTCAGGACCCAGTACCCTTGGATATAGTGCACTCAACCCTTATGGAGTTTTGCATTAACAAAAGGGCAGAGTACAAGAGGAGGCCATCTATCTGGAGGCATATTAAGCTAACAACTCAAGATTTGTCAAAAAGCGCAGTAAGACCTGTGGTGGGTCATAGAGTGAGGTGAGCGGGCATTGCATCTAAAAGGTGTTTTTGGTGATGGCAATTGACACATAGCTGTCTTTGGAATGATGGATAGCCCATGTCACATTTTTCACCTGTGAAACTTATTAAAAGTCCACTTCATATTTTGACCATTGGATGTTGTGCTTAGATGTATTCAATTTACACATTGTATATGTTCACAACAGCACTTTAAATTGTTTGTAGGATCTACATAAGAGATCAGTATAAGCATTATATGTTTTTTTTCTTTGTTCAACAGCGCACCATTTCGAGAGATAGATATATATATACAGTGGGACAAAAAAGTATTTAGTCAGCCACCAATTGTTCAAGTTCTCCCACTTAAAAAGATGAGAGGCCTGTAATTGTTATCATAGGTATACCTCAACTATGAGAGACAAAATGTGGAAACAAATCAAGACAATCACATTGTCTGATTTTTGAAAGAATTTATTTGCAAATTATGGTGGAAAATAAGTATTTGGTCAATATCAAAAGTTCATCTCAATACTTTGTTATAAATCCTTTGTTGGCAATGACAGAGGTCAAACATTTTCTGTAAGTCTTCACAAGGTTGTCACACTGTTGCTGGTATGTTGGCCCATTCCTCCATGCAGATCTCCTCTAGAGCAGTGATGTTTTGGGGCTGTCGCTTGGCAACACGGACTTTCAACTCCCTCCAAAGGTTTTCCATGGGGTTGAGATCTGGAGACTGGCTAGGCCACTCCAGGACCTTGAAATGCTTCTTACGAAGCCACTTCTTCGTTGCCCCGGCGGTGTGTTTGGCATCATTGTCATGCTGAAAGACCCAGCAACGTTTCATCTTCAATGCCCTTGCTGATGGGAGGAGGTTTGCACGCAAAATCTCACGATACATGGCCCCATTCATTCTTTCATGTACACCAGGTATATGCAATTAGCGGACCTCCAGCTGTTGCAGAACTACAAATCCCATGAGGCATAGCAAGACTCTGACAGCCACAAGCATGACACCCAGAGGCAGAGGCATGATGGGACTTGTAGTTTTGCAACAGCTGTAGGTTCGCTAATTGCAGATCTCTAATGTAAACGGATCAGTCATCCTGTTCCCTTTGCAGAGAAACAGCCCCAAAGCATGATGTTGCCACCCCCATGCTTCACAGTAGGTATGATGTTCTTTGGTTGTAACTCAGCATTCTCCCTCCTCCAAACACAACGAGTTGTGTTTCTACCAAACAGTTCTACTTTGGTGTCATCTGACCATATGACATTCTCCCAATCCTCTTCTGGATCATCCAAATGCTCTCTAACAAACCTCAGATGGGCTGGGACATGTACTGGCTTAAGCAGGGGGGGGACACATCTGGCACTGCAGGATCTGAGTCCCTGGCGACGTAGTGTGTTACTGATGGTAGCCTTTGTTACGTTGGTCCCAGCTCTCTGCAGGTCATTCACTAGGTCCCCCCATGTGGTTCTGGGATTTTTGCTCACTTTGACCCCACGGGGTGAGATCTTGCGTGGAGCCCCAGATCGAGGGAGATTATCAGTGGTCTTGTATGTCTTCCATTTTCTAATTATTGCTCTCACAGTTGATTTCTTCACACCAAGCTGCTTGCCTATTGCAGATTCAGTCTTCCCAGCCTGATGCAGGTCTACAATTTTGTTTCTGGTGTCCTTCGACAGCTCTTTGGTCTTCACCATAGTGGAGTTTGGAGTGTGACTGTTTGAGGTTGTGGACAGGTGTCTTTTATACTGATAAAAAGTTCAAACATGTGCCATTAATACAGGTAATGAGTGGAGGACAGAGGAGCCTCTTAAAGAAGAAGATACAGGTCTGTGAGAGCCAGAAATTTTGCTTGTTTGTAGGTGACCAAATACTTATTTTCCACCATAATTTACAAATAAATTCTTTCAAAAATCAGACAGACAATGTGATTGTCTGGATTTGTTTCCACATTTTGTCTCTCATAGTTGAAGTATAACTATGATGACAATTACAGGCCTCTCTCATCTTTTTAAGTGGGAGAACTTGCACAATTTGTGGCTGACTAAATACTTTTTTGCCCCACTGTAGATAGAGATGATAGAGATGATAGAGATAGAGTTTTGTTTTTTTGAGTGGTACAGCAGTAATGGTTCAGCAGTTCATTTACATTTTACTTTATAGATCATTTACATAGCAGCGCATAAGCACTTTATATTGTAGCACATGTAAGCAAGTGTGCATCCATGTTTGAAAGTCCTTTAAATAAGCTCTGAAAATAACACAAGGAATGAGTTTGGGATTACATATTTACCTTTCTGATGATTTAAAGCAAAGGGCTGAAAATTTTTGGCATACTGCAGCGCCTCCGTCTGGTTGGCTGCTCCACCCATCAATAAACTAATAAAGTATAACCTGTGTAGCTTGAACTCCAATGAACTGTTCTGAGCCATTAGCATTTCCCTGTTTGACACTGCCCACCTGAGGAGAAAAAAATGGAGCACTTTGAAAAATGTAATTGGAGGATTATTGGAAACAGAGTTGAAAGTAGATTTTTTTTCTCCTTTTTTTAAAGTTACTTTACTGGATGATTCTTTTCTTTGGAAAAAGGGGGGGTGTAGCTTACAATTCACATAAAAGAGCTTGGCAAAAGAAAATAAAAAAGAACTAAGCAATATATTTAAGAAATATATAGAACTATTTTAGAAGCAACATTTATCATATGGACTTGATAAGTGCTATACATCAAATTCATAAAATACCCACTCCAAGGCTGGTCGGAGAACTCGAACTTTCAATGCTTCCAATATTCGGTTAAGTTCCACAAATGGCTCTTTTTGGCTTGCATCTATAGAGAGACCGGCTTCCTGAAAAGGAGAAAAAAAAAAGTCAAAGTTAGCAAGCCAAAAACATGCTGGAAAGTATTAGCATAGGTTATTATCACAACCGTAAGAACATCAGAGCTGCTTCCTCCAGGTTGATTCATACAGGATACCTTCAATCTCTTCTGCTAATTTTACAAAGAAGCAAAGTTTACTGTCAAAATCCTTCAGTGGAGTGGATTGATCTAAACCCTTCTCACAGCGATTTCTTCTCTTACCCCATAGAAAGAGGACATTGCAAGGAGGGAGTGAAATGAGCCCCTGAAAGATTTTGACAATGAACCTGTGAGTGACTTTGCTTATTTGTAAAGATCAAGAAAAATATTGTCCATATCCTTTATGAATCAGTCTGGGGGTAAGGAGCTCCGAAGTGCCAACTGTTGATTTATAATCTGGTGTGATGATTACAGAGGCAGATCCCCATAGGGTCTAGCATGCTCAGTCACTTCTTGTTCTACATTCTTCTAGTATACATTATTAATTTCTGATCTGTGGCACCATATAATATAAACACTCATGTTTTCTCTAGGGACCAGTGATTACTAAATGTTGATTATTTCCACTCTTGGATACTAGATCTATGCTGTACATAGGACCTCGATGCCTAAAATCAGTTTATAACCCTCAACCTTTTGTTGACCAATCCCACCCCGTCATTCAGTTGTCAATTGACAAAACTTCAGTGGACAATAAAGGCTCTGGTATTTCACAGAGTTATGACAGAGGTGAAACTTGATACCAAAAGAGGGCAAGGCCACTGGGCTGATTATCAGGTCCACTCATGCTTCCTGCAAAACTGTTAGCAAGCTCAATGGTCAACTGAAGTAGTAAACATAGCCAGCTCCCAATGCTGCTGCAAATCTAGAGGTTTAGGGCTTGGTAGAGCTGCACAATTAATCCTTAAAAAATCGTGATCTCGATTCACCTCCCCTGATGATCTCTCCTGCTGAGTTTGACGATTCTTTCATATAAACAAGTGGAGAGATTATCTGCTCACTTAGCTGTCAAAAGAAAACATCCAGGCAGTCTGCCAAGTTTAGAACTTGAAACATTGTATCTAACTTCCTTCTTAGATCAAAGGGATAAACTTCTCTGTGTAAACAAATAACCTGGGCAATCTTCCAAGCTTTAAACAACGTGTAAATGCAGGAAGTTTAACCACTTAAAGTCTAAATCTTTTTCTCACACTTCTTTCTTAAGTTAAAATCAATATTTTTTGCTAAAAAAATTACTTGGAACCCCCAAACATTATATATTTTTTTTTTTTTTAATTTTTTTTTAGCAGAGACCCTAGGGAATAAAATGGCAATTGCTGCAATATTTTATGTCACACTGTATTTGCCCAGCGGTCTTTCAAATGCAATTTTTTGGGGAAAAATACACTTCAATAAATAAAAAAAAAGAAACAGTAAAGTTAGCGCAATTTTTTTTGTTTTAATGTGAAAGATGTTACGCCGTGAGAATCGTGAGAGAATTGTGATCTATCCTCTAAGCAAAAAAAATCGTGATTCTCATTTTAGCTAGAATCGTGCAGCTCTAGCGCTTAGACATGCAGTTGGGGAGTTGCTTCTAAGCCCCCCTCACCCCCGTAATGCCATTGGACAGGGGTGTTTACATGCCGTGGTCACGTTGCTTCGCTCCTGCGGCAAAAAATATCTATCATGTCATTAGGGTTGTAAACCCTCGCGTTTTTTCACCTAAATCCATCCTATGCATTAAGGTGAAAACTTCTGACACTGACCGGCCCGCCAGCCCCCGTTTTATTCACCTGAGCACATTCGTTCCCTCGGTGGAGATGCACTGTACCTCTTTGCATGGGGTTCTCGGCTCTTGATTGGATAGATTGATAGCAGCGCAGGCATTGGCTCTCGCTGCCGTCAATCAAATCCAATGGCGTGGGCGCCGGGACGAGTCCAGGATTCTTTGTCAATGGACGCTAATGCTGGACTTGGAAGCGAGCCCGCAAGGTAACCCCCAGGGAGAGCGCTTCTCCCAGGGGGATTTACCGATGCAAGGAGGAGCCGCGAGCACCGTTGGGGGACCCCAGAAGACGATCATTGGGGCCACACTGTGCAAAACGAACTGCACAGTGGAGGTTAGTATGATATGTTTATTTAAAAAAGAAAAAAAAAAAAAAGACGGTATCTGTGCTTTTTATTATGATGAAGATAAGATAGTGGCTCCTCTCTAAACTGAAGCATCGTAGACAGTTTATGATGCTCAATGACAGTTATGAATGAACAGAGTCAGTGATCTCTGACTGCATTCGAAAAAGGAAGGAGCCAGTAAATGACATATTTACGGGCTTCTTCCTCCGCTCTCAATCCTGACAGATAGAGGACAGAGGGGGAGGATATGGGGGACAGTCAGGGGTGATCAGTGCCCGGGGGGGGGGAGTTAAAATCACTGATCTCCCTGTATAGATTTCAATAAAGCAGCTGAAAGCAGCGGGGGGAGGAGAACTGGCTGTCAGCTGCTTTATTGAAAAATGAAGTATACAGGGAGATCGGTGCTTATAGCTCCTCCCCAGCTTAAATCTAGCCCTAACCAAGTGAGACCAGCATGTATAGCTTTCTTTTGGTGGTATTTAATTAACATTGTGTTTCTTACTATATAAAAAGGAAACAATATAAAAAGGAAACAAATGAAAATGGAAAAAAAAAAAAAAAAAAAAAAAAGGTTTCTTTGTTTCTGTTGTAAAACGTTGCACATAAAATAAACCGTCTTCATGAATTTAGGCAAAAAAAAAAAAAAAAAAACACCAAACATTCTGTTACATTTCTTTAATTGAAAAAAAATAAATATGTATAATTTTTAGTATGTGTGAGAGTTGTAGAGCCTACAAAACTATGAAAAAAAATAAATACATTTTATATAAAATTTCACACACACACTCAGAGCCGGTTCACACGGGGGCGACTTGTCAGGCGACCTAGCCGCCTGACAAGTCGCCTCCTGTTCTGTACAATGGAACCGTTCTAATCGGAGCGACGCAAGTCGCTCCGACTTAGAAGAAAGGTTCCTGTACTACTTTGGGGGCGACTTGCATAGACTTCTATACAGAAGTCGTCTTGCAAGTCGCCGCGGCAGTCGTGTGCAGGTCGCCTCGGTGAGGCGACCTGCAAGTCGTGCCGCTTCTAATGTGAACCGGCGCTCACGCAGATTTTGCAGTTTTGCCCAACAACAATGTGTAATGTGGTTTATTACACAAGCAGTATTGACTGCAATTAGGCTGCAGCCAAGTGAACTTTAGCCGGTGTTTGTTATTCTCAAACAAAGAGAAAAAAAAGGTTTAAGACACAAATTCAGAAGAAACAAAGACCCTCCTAGCAGGGTGGCTGAGAAGGGCAGATTTTTTTTATCTTAATGCATTCTGTGCATTAAGATAAAAAAACCTTGTGTGTATCAGCCACCCCAGCACAGCCGTCTTTAATATTGACTGGGCCCTGGGCAAACATTTTCTTGGGCCCCCCCAACCGCTCTTAGACATATAACAAAATAGCAGTAATGCCCTGTACACACGGTCGGATTTTCTGACGGTTGTCAGATTGCTGTCAGAAAATCCGATCGTGTGTGGGCTCCAACACACATTTTCCATCGGAATTTCCGACACAAAAGTTTGAGAGCTTGCTATAAAATTTTCCGACAACAAAATCCATTGTCGGAAATTCCGATCGTGTGTACACATATCCGCACAAAGTGCCACGCATGCTCAGAATAAATTAAGAGACGAAAGCTATTGGCTACTGCCCCGTTTATAGACCCGACGTACGTGTTTTACGTCACCACGTTCAGAACGATCGGATTTTCCGACAACTGTGTGTGACCGTGTGTATGCAAGACAAGTTTGAGCCAATATCAGTCGGAAAAAAATCCATGGATTTTGTTGTCGGAATGTCCGATCAATGTCTGACCGTGGGTACAGGGCATAAGACTCAAAATCGGTTTACTGCAGCAGATCAGGCAGCAATTGCAATTGGTTGCCAGAGGATACAGCATATTATTACCAATCACTGGCTGGTTGTTAGAGGTTACAACACATAATTTCTGCTTCCTCATTCATTGCTATAGGTTACTGCACATCATTACTGCTCCCTGAGAGATGTACTACAGGAGATGACCAGAGACCGCAAATCTAGCACAGGAGATGACCAGAGACTGCAAATCTAGCACAGGAGATGACCAGAGACTGCGGATCTAATACAGGAGACCACCAGAGACTGCGGATCTAATACAGGAGACGACCAGAGACTGCGGATCTAATACAGGAGACGACCAGAGACTGCAAATCTAATACAGCAGATAACCAGAGTACAGGAGGTGATCAACTAAGTAACCATTATAAAATTTTACCTATCAGCAGTTTACAGCTATACTGGTCATAAACAGGTCAGGGCTAGGATAACAGTCAACAAGCAGTCTATGGGGAGAAGACCTACCTAGCCAGCCAGGCTCACCACCCACTCGCATTGATTCAGGGATGGTGCTCTCAGAGGTCCAGGTGCGGGGCCCTCAGGAGGTCCAGGTGCGGGGCCCTCAGGAGGTCCAGGTGCGGGGCCCTCAGGAGGTCCGGTGGCAGGGCTCTCAAAGGTCTGGGGGCGGGTTTCGAAGAGGTCTGGAGGCGGGGCTCTCAGCGCTCCTACACCAATCTCAGCTCCAAGCATACAGGCTGCATGGGGCGGGGTCAGAGCTGCAGTAGAGCTCCTGGCCCTGCCCCCCACACTGCTGCCCGGGGAATAGAGCAATGTTTTTCTGTGCTCGGCGGGGTTATCAGGGGACCCCAATTTGCATGCGGTGCAGGCTCAAGGGGCAGTTACTTTGGCAAGCCCCCTGACCATGACAGGGCCCAGGGCAGCAGCCCCTTTTGCCCTGCGTTAAAGATGGCCCAGCACCCCCCTAATTACTTACCTGAGCCCCATCTCACTCCAGCGATGTCCACGAATGTCTAAGCCATCCGGGACACTCCTCCTGATTGGCTGAGACACACAGCAGTGGCGCTATGGGCTCCTGTGGCTGTCAAAGTGAGCCAGCCTATCAGGGGAGAGAGGGGGCGGGGCCGGGCTTTGTGTCTGAATGGAGAACGGCGCTGTGATTCAGCTCCAGTGCCCCCATAGGGAGCTGCTGACTGTGGGGGCAAGGAACAGCAAAGAGGGAAGTGGGATGAGGAGGATCCGGGCTGCTCTGTGCAAATCCAACTGCCCAGGAGGAGGCAAGTATAACAAGTTTGTTAACGAGACTTTACGATCACTAACTGCTGGTTTCTGTCCAGGGACAGGAAAAGCACTTACCAGATTCTCTACTGTCACGCCAGACAGCGCTCCCTTATACTCCGGCAATGAACTGTCCTTTGGGGTCCTCATTTCCAATGTAGGGCTCATTTCAAAAGGACCTTAGACCACAAGAGCGCAGGGGAGTAGAGGCTTCAGGGACCAGTGTAGCAAAGCAGAGGAACCTGCGGGAGCGGAGGATCAGGCAAGCAAAACTAATGTGCCCAGTCCCCAGTTGGGGTGTCATCAACCCCTTGACACCGACCTTACACAAATATGCGACCCCACTAGACTGGGCTTTTTTCTGTGGGACCGCATATTTGTTGGTCTCATCAAGAGCCCCGGGGACCGTACTAACGATCGGGACCCAGAATGCCAGATTCTGGGTCACCTGATCTCTGTGATAGCCTCTGATTGGCTACCACAGTGATCAGTCACTGTGAAGCCTGCCCTCATGTTTTCTATCATCGTATCTCTCATATTCCATGCAGAGAAAAAAAAAAAATAAATAATAATACCTTGATCAAAGCTTGATCTAGCCACTTGACCACTGGGCACTTAAACCCCCTTAATAACCAGACCAATTTTCAGCTTTTGGTGCTCTCACATTTTGAATGACAATTACTCAGTCATGCAACACTGTATCTATATGAATTTTTTGTCCTTTTTTTCACACAAATAGAGCTTTCTTTTGGTGGTATTTAATCACCGCTGGGTTCTTTATTTTTAGAAAAAAGACCGAAAAATCTGTAAAAAAATAAAATTTTCTTCGTTTCTGTTATAAAATTTTGAAAATTAGTAATTTTTCTTCATATATTTTGGCCAAAATTTATACCGCTACATATCTTTGGTAAAAATAACCCAAATTAGTGTATATTATTTGGTCTTTGTGAAAGTTATAGCGTCCACAAGCTATGGTACCAATATCTGAAAATTGATCACACCTGAAGTACTGACGGCCTATCTCATTTCTTGAGACCCTAACATGCCAGAAAAGTACAAATACCCCCCAAATGACCCCTTTTTGGAAAGAAGACATTTCAAGGTATTTAGAAAGATGCATGATGAGTTTTTTGAAGTTGTCATTTTTTCCCACAATTCTTTGCAAAATCAAGTTTTTTTTTTTTCTTTTTTTTTTTTCACAAAATTGTCATATTAGCAGGTTATTTCTCACACACCGCATATGCATACCACAAATTACACCCCAAAACACATTCTGCTATTACTCCCGAGTATGGCGATACCACATGTGTGAGACTTTTACACAGCGTGGCCACATACAGAGGCCCAACATGCAGGGGAGCACCTTCAGGCGTTCTGGAGCACCCAGGCCAATTCTGACATTTCTCTCCTACATGTAAAAATCATCATTTATTTGCTAGAAAATTACATAGAACCCCAAAACATTATATATGTTTTTTTAGCAAAGACCCTAGAGAATACAATAGCGGTCATTGCAACTTTTTATCTCGCACGATATTTGCGCAGCAATTTTTGGAACGCGTTTTTTTTGGAAAAAAAACAGTTTTTTGCTTTAAAAAAAAACAAAAAACAGTAAGGTTAGCCCAATGTTTTTGCATAATATGAAAGATGAAGTTACGCCGAGTTAATAGATACCTAACATGTCACCTTTCAAAATTGCACACGCTTGTGGAATGGCGCCAAACTTCACCACTTAAAAATCCCCATAGGCGACGCTTTAAAATTTTCTACTGGTTACAAATTTTGAGTTACAGAGGAGGTCTAGGGCCAAAATTATTGCTCTCGCTCTACCGATCGCAGCGATACCTCACATGTGTGGTTTGAACACCGTTTTCATATGTGGGCGGGACTTACGTATGCGTTCGCTTCTGCATGCGAGCACACGGACAGGGGCGCTTTAAAAAATTTTTATTTTTTTTTATTGTTCATTTTACTTTATTTATTTTAGTTTGACACTTTTTTCCAAAAAAAAAAATGTTTTGATCACTTTTATTCCTATTACAAGGAATGTAAACATCCCTTGTAATAGGAATATGGCATGACAGGTCCTCTTTACAGTGAGATATGGGGTCAATAAGACCCCACATCTCACCTCTAGGCTGTTCCTGAAATAAAAAAAAAAAAAAAAAAAAAAAAAAAGATCCTGGCTTCGATCGTAGCGGTGAGTCGGTAGAAGCACCGGAGGGCGGCGGGAGGGGGGGTCGTCCCCTCTCGCCTCCCGTAAGAACGATCAAGCAGTGTAACAGCCGCTACGATCATTCTTATGGTGTAGGGAATCGCCGGCTGAAAAAGATGATATCTGAATGATGCCTGTAGCTGCACCCATCATTCAGATATCCCCGCACAAAGTCAAGGACGTCGTATGACGGAAGGCGGGAAGTGGTTAAAACGCTTTTTTTTTTTTTTAACACAAAGTTATCCATTTATACAATATTTCTAACACATAACATGTACATACCAAAAATGACACCCCAAAATAGATTGTGTGAGACTTCCACAGCCTGGCCACATACAGAGGCTGGGTATGGCTGAGCATGGCTGGGTATTGCAGAGTATCGCCGAGTATGACTGGGTATGGCTGAGCATGGCTGGGTATTGCAGAGTATCGCCGAGTATGACTGGGTATGGCAGAGTATGGCTGGGTATCACCGAGTATTGCAGAGTATGGCTGGGTATGGCAGAGTATGGCTGGGTATGGCAGAGTATTGCGGGTTATGGCAGAGTATTGCGGGTTATGGCAGAGTATTGCGGGTTATGGCAGAGTATTGCGGGTTATGGCAGAGTATTGCAGATTTTTGTGGGGTATTGCAGAGCATGGCTGGGTATGGCAGAGTATGGCTGGGTATCACTGAGTATTGCAGAGTATGGCTGGGTATCACTGAGTATTGCAGAGTATGGCTGGGTATTGCGGGATATTTCAGGGTATTTCAGGGTATTGCAGGGTATGGCAGAGTATTGCGGGGTATTGCGGGGTATGGCAGAGTATTGCGGGGTATGGCAGAGTATTGCGGGGTATGGCAGAGTATCGCGGGGTATGGCAGAGTATTGCAGAGTATTGCGGGGTATGGCAGAGTATTGCGGGGTATTTCAGGGTATTGCAGGGTATGGCAGAGTATTTCGGGGTATTGTAGGGTATGGCAGAGTATTTTGGGGTATTGCAGGGTATGGCAGAGTATTGTGGGGTATTCCAGGGTATGGCAGAGTATTGCGGGGTATGGCAGAGTATTGCGGGGTATGGCAGAGTATTGCAGGGTATTGCAGAGTATTGCAGGGGTATTGCAGGGTATGGCAGAGTATTGCGGGGTATTGCAGAGGGAATTGCAGAGTATTGCACAGCATTGCAGGGCATGCAGAGTAGTAGGGATGGCTGAGCATGGATGGATGGATGGCTGGATGTCTCTGTGCAGCGCTGTAGGCACTACAGATGCAGCCCACAACGCTGCAGCCATCCATCCATCCGCCTCTTCGGTCACTGTGTACCGATCGGTACACAGGAGGAGAGGGGGAGGAGAGGAACCGGCGTCATCAGATGACGCCAGTTTGTTTACATGTGATCGCTCCGTCATTTGACGGAGCGATCACATGGTAAACGGCCGCGATCAGCGGCCATTTACCGGGATCTGTGATGCGCCGGGTCCTGTGGACCCGGCGATCACGGATGCTCTCGAGTGCACGCCCTAGGGGGCGCGCGAGAGCAGAATTCTGGGAGGACGTCCCTGGACGTCCTCCCAGAGTTAAACAACCGCCCTGTAGCCGTCATTTGGCTATGGGCCGGTTGTTAAGTGGCTAGGTCAGTGCCAGGGTTAGTGTTTGTGTCAAAAGGGCGAGTATTTTTTTGGACAGGAGTTATATATATATATATATAGTTAGTATCCGTGTCTTTTAGGTAGGATAAAAAAAAAAAAGGGAGAAGTACCAACAACTAACATACACATATGTGGTAATCGCCAGGAGCAGGAGAATTTATTTTGGGTTATTTGGTGGAAGGTTACGGCAGCAGTAAAATGTTGGATGGATTTTTACTATTTTGGGCCAGTTTTCCTTGCGCAAGAAGATGAACAAGAAAATGAACTGTACAGTTTTACCAACACGTATCAAAATTGCAACATTGTGCTTAGGCATTAAAATTGGTTTTATCCTTGACACACATTTAGAAACACGCATTTCTGTGCACGTTCCCTTAACTGGCAGGTGTGAATGGGGCCTTAGGGAACCATGCTAAAAACGATCACATCCTCAGCATAAGATGTAGATATACCAAAAATAAATAAATAAAACCCATGAGAAAAATAAAAGTGGTATACCCAGAGTATTTGACACCCAAGGCGGATCATATTTTATCATGCCCCTTCTCTATTAGACTAAATGGTTTTAAGTCACATTCACAAAATTAAATTAATCAAAATAATTATGGCCAGCAAGGAAACAAAAAGGTAGACCTCTTACCCTGGTGGGCAGCATAATTCTTTGTTACATTAGTGAATTGAGGACACATGCACCTTTTTTTTTCCCTTGCGAAAGCGTTACTAAAACCACAACAGTAAAATCAGTTTGCATGCAGTAAAGCATGCTTGTTATACCCACTGTGGAACCTAAGGGGTTAATCCTCTGCATTGTGTAAAAAGACTGTTTGATCCTGTCTTCCCTGATCCTCCTTTTACTGTCCCCAATCCATCTGCTGATAGAACAGAGCCCTAGGAGGCACTCTGCACATGCTCAGTTTGGTGTGTATTGCTAGAGTTGCTTTTTTTTTTTTTTGGAGAGTGTGTGTGATCAGCACAGGGCCAATCAGCACTGTCCAGACAGAGGGTCAGGGGTCATGCAGCCTTATATTACAGTCAGAGGAGAATGAAAACTCCTACTACAAGCTTTAACCAGGCACCGATAGCAGTCTTTGTGACTTCTATATACTGCTGATGAGAAAAGGTATTTAGTTTATATTTACTAAAATAATGACATTTCTATGTACTGTGGGAGACCAGATATAGTGAATGCAGGGTCCTGGGTTTAGTAAAACAAGTTTTTACAGTCATACAACAGTAGTGGGACATGTATATATCACTACAATTGCATACAGTAGGGAGCCATAAAAGAGCATGTAGTATATCCTGATTTGCATATCAACATATGTGCGTAAACAAAATACTGATAAAGGACATAAGACGTCATCTCACAGTATTATGCCCCGTACACACGGTCAGAATTTCCGACAGAAAAAGTCCGATGGGAGCTTTTCATCGTATATTCCGACCGTGTGTATGCCTTATTGGACTTTTTACGTCGAAAATTCAGACGGACTTAGATAGAGAACATGTTCTATATTTTTCCGACAGAACAAATTCCTATCGGGAAAACCGTTCGTCTGTATGCTGTTCCGATGTACCAAAAACGACGCATGCTCTGAAGCAAGTACGAGGCGGAAGCACTCGGTCTGGTAAAACTAGCATTTATAATGGAGATAGCACATTTCTCACGCTGCAAATTCTGTGATCTTTTAATGCAGCGCATTCTTTTGTGCTTTATAATGCTAGAATAATGAAGTTGTTTTGCTGCTGATATTCACACAGAGTTCTGACAAACTTATTTCTTTATTATTTCTCGTCATCTCATGAATAATCTTTTATTTTTTTAAAGCCAGATCTCCATAATAATGTTTAGAATTATTTTTTATAGTCACGAGTCTGAAAAGCGTGAATCGTCTCTCACCAAACTTCTACTAACATGAGATTAGCAGAAGGAGTCCAAAGGGTGGCGCACTGGCTATTGAAGTTCAGTTTTATAGTCCCGTTGTATGTCACTGCGTTCTTGACAGTCGGAATTTGGTGTGACCGTGTGTACGCAAGACAGCTTGAGCGGAATTCCGTCGGAAATACCTTCAGAGTTTATTCCGACGGGAAAACCAGTCGTGTGTACAGGGCATAAAAATCGTTTGTACTGTCAAGTTCTCCACTCCCTTCCGAGGCAAGTATAGAAAAAGCTAAATAAAAACTGTATCTCATATTCCCCATGGTTGTCAACCTGAACTGGGCGAGGGTGTGGTACCGAGGTGGTACAGCGGTTGCGCACCAAAAAAGGTTTTAAGAAAACATGGAATAGATTGGAAATACGCATGTTGAAAGAAAGATCTAATATGTAGGCCACTGGGTTAACCTTACGGAGTATGCAGAAAGGCCCAATGTACAGAGACGCCAGTTTTAGTGCGGGAACACAGGGTCAGAGGTTACAGGAAGACAGCCAGATCCTCGCCCCAAATTGGTTGGAGGGGGTAGGTAGGCATTGGTGGTCAGCATGGAGTCTATTTCTCTCGCTATTGTGAGCAAACTCCGCCCAAGGCAGGTCTGACCAGTTATGGTGGTCAGAAATATAGCAACGTAGGAACTGCTCCAAGGCTCGGTTGGCCCGTTCTGCGGCCCCATTAAACGGAGGGGGAGGAAATGACTTGGAATTGGATTATATCATGGTAAATGGCTCCTACATCCATGGTCAACAAAGCGGTTTCATGGGTCACATGGGCAGGCTGTAGAGGTCTCCCATCAATAGCCTCAAATGGCAAGTGGGGAGGCAAGAGGCTGTAGTGGATTTGAGTACTTCAACACGAAGGCACTATCAATCAACAAGCCTGCAGCCCTCGAATCGATTAGTGCCTAGGTATTGATGCAAAAAAAAAAAAAAATAATAATAATAATAATAATATCACACCAGGAAAGGCTAACCAGAACTATAAGCTAATCCTTCAGGATAGCAAAGACGCCACCTAATGTCTGTCCCCTACAGGACCTCAGGTGCAGTCGTTTCCCAGGTGGGTTGGACAAGATTTTAATAAGTGACCTGCCTGGCCACAGTTCCCTACGGCCACGGTCAATGGAGCAGTCTCATGAGTCACATTGGCAGGCTGTAGAGGTCTCCCATCAATAGCCTCAATGGCAAGTGGAGTGGCACGAAGCTGCAGCGGAATCCATTGCTTAGACACAAAGGCACTATCTATGAACAGACCTGCAGCCCCAGAGTCGATTAGAGCCTGTGCATCGATGGACAACTCAGACCAAGAAAGCGTAACCGGAACTAGAGGCTTATTCTTCAGGTAACTGGGGATATAACAACGCCACTTAAGGTCTGTCCCCTACAGGACCTCAGGTGCAAGTGTTTCCCAGACAGGTAGGACAAGACTTCAAAAAAGGACCAGCCTGGCCACAATAAAGGCACAATCTCACCCTCCTCCTAAAGGCCCTCTCTTCAGAAGCGAGACGTGTGAAGGTCTCTCTCAGAGGTCTGGTATCAATGAGAATGGCAAACGATATCAACTCAAGATTCCTAGCTATATCTCGAACTGCAATCTCATCTTTAATGTTATCAGAGAGGCCATGGGAAAAAGCCACAAGATCCTCAATTGTTCCAACTAACCTCTGCTGGCTGAAAACAGAAATCAATTGTGTTGTCGGCAGCAGCTCTCGTACTCAGTTTAGTGGACATGAGGCTTTTGGCAGAAGAGGTGGAGCAAGTGGGAATACCAAATACCCTTTTAAAGTAAGCCCCAAACTCAAGGTAATTCTGGACAACAGGTTTTTGTGTCTCCCATAGAGGGTTTGCCCAAGCCAAGGCTCTCAGAAAGCAAAGAAATAATGAAGCCTACTTTGGTTCTGTCCGTAGGAAACGTCTGGAGCAGCATCCTAAAATATATTTCAACCTGACTGAAACCTGAAACCCTCTGCAGTGAGCTGGATTTCCCCCAAAACGCTGGGGAAGTGGAGCAGAACCTGCCATATCTTTTACATTGGTAGTATTAGAGGCGGCTGCCTGAACAGAGACAGGAGCAGCAGCAGGAATGGCTTACAACACTGGTTGTAACAGAGCAGCCAGAGTGGGAGGATCCAGATAAGCAGTTTGAATCGGGAGTGTTAGTAACCCTATGGCAAACTGATCCATGCGGTGGTCCTGCTCATCCAATCTGGGAAAAATATTACAACTAATTCTGAATTAAAAGCCCTTGCGTAATGTCAGAAACCATAAACCAGGCAGAGAGAGCGGGTAATCAGATGAGCCGGGGTCAGGAAACCAGAAGTCAGCATAAAACAGAAGCAGGTGTCGAAAGAGAAGTCAGCCAGGCCAAGTCAGACACAGGAACACACTGGAGATCATAGACCACACAAGGGCAAGGAAGAAATGAGCTAAGCTGTTTAAATAGCCAAAAGGGTATGGCTGTAGGCTGGATTAATGAGGCAGGTAATTAACCAACAGCTGAGCAGCTCCTGTGCACTGAAAGAAAAAAAAAAAAAAAAAAAAAAAAGGAAGAGCTGCTCGTAAATAGCAGGAGCCCAGCCCTGACATGACTTTGGGAGGGGAGACTATAGTCTGCCTCTACAGCATGAATTTGACAGAAGTTGAGAATTTCATTGGTGGTTCTAAAGCACACAAACATTATACATTCCCCCTCAGACACCATCATCACATATGCCCGATACTGAAAATAAATTAACATGCAAATAAACAGGATTCACATTTATCTATACATACTCTGTACACACATTAAGGAAATAAAGGAAGAAGTCCTGTTCTATGAACATACCTGACACAGTTCTTCAGCCACATCCAACATTCCTTGCCTGAAGAAGTGCTCTACCATTACTTCATTAAGGATACGCTGACTGTCGGCCTGCCAGCAGCCATCAATGCCCACGCTGCTGATGTCCGCATCGAAATTCTAAATAAAAGAAGGATAAAATGATGGTATACGGACATTATAGAGGAACGATTCATCAACAATCCATCCAATGGCTAGATTTCATTGTTCTGACAATTTGAAAGGATGAATACATGGTTTTCTGTAGGTGACAGCTATTTGCACATTATTAATTCACTTTACACCGACATATAAATGAATTTATACATGTACATGTCACAAGGACACGGTTTCCTGAAAGTGCTTGTAACTCTAATCAGCTGTTATATTAAAACGATTATAATGCAGCTCAGGAAAAGTATTAGATGGAAGTGGATCAGCTTCAACTCCTGATACACAGACATACTTTCAAAATTAGTGAAGCTGAAGCTGTTCTGCCTCATTTTGAGGGAGGTCTCTAATAAGACCAAAAATATAACTCCATCAGAAGTTGAAAGAACGAAAACACTTCCAGACTATACAAAGATTACAGTTAAAAACTCTTACTGCAAGTTGTTTTTATCCACAGCCGTATTCAACACACGTTTACATATGCACATACATGGAGGGCTTTAAAATACATTTTTGCAAAGAGCAGCCCCGATCCTCCTCTTCTCAGGTTCCCCACTGGCACTACTGACTCCTCCAACTTGACCAGTGCCCCAATAGTAAGTCGCTTGCCATGAGGGCAATGGTGTTGTGCGCTCGCTCCCGAGCCCTGCTCTATGCATCCATAAGAGAGTTGCGGCTCGGCCCCACCCCACTCCACTCATTAGCTCACTGGCTATGATTGACAGCAGTGGGAGCCAACGGCTCCAGCTGCTATGTCTCAGCCAATGAGTGAGAGACCCGAAACAGCCGAGGCTCCTGTGCACATCACTGGATTGAGAGGGGGCTCATGTGAGTATTACAGGGGGCTGTGGGGAACTTCCACATTTGTAATGCAAATGGTGAGGCATAGACACATTGGGAGTTATTTATGAAAGGCAAATCCACTTTGCACTACAAGAGCAAACTACAAGTGCAAAGTGCACTTGAAATTGCACTGAGAGTGCACTTGGAAGTGCAGTCGCTGTAGATCTGAGGGGGATATGCAAGGAAAATAAAAAACAAGCATTTTAGCTTGCACATGACTGGAAGATAAAATCAGCAGAGCTTCCCCTCATTTCAGATCTTCCCCTCAGATTTACAGCTACTGCAAAGTGGATTTGGCCTTCGTAAATAACCCCCATAGACTTCAGTGAATAGGGACAAGTCTTACTTTGTCAGTAACCGCTGCCACTTCATCAATCCTCGCAAGCTAAGGAGGACGTTGCCTTGACCTGCCTCCACTACCTGCATGAGGTTTTTATGTCCTCCCTGTGCTTGCATGGGTTTCCTTCCACACTTGACATGCTTGCAGGTAAATGGTTTGTGCTACATAAACACCTAGTATTAATAAAGAGAAGCTATGAGGATGAGGTCTTCAGCTGTAAGGCTAGGTTCACAATGCTGCGATACGATTTAGATCAGACTTTTAGTGTGATTATGTAGTGCTACATGGATGCACCTTTGATAAGGTTTCCTTATTCTACAGGGCCAAAATGACACTGAAATCGCACCAAAGTCATAAAGGAACCTTTTCCAAAATCACTATATGGTGAGTAGGGCTGGGGAAAAAAAAAATCGATTTAAATCTTGAATCGAGTTGAGAGGTCAAATCTATTCAAAATTTAAGCAAATCGATTTTTTTTTTCACCGCGCCGGTCCCAAGGAGCTGCAGGCAGGAGTTTTTAGGCAAGGCCGCGGCTTCGGCCTAGTCCGTGAGATCGGACGTCGCGGATTAGGCCGAAGCCGCGGCCTCGCCTAAAAACTCCTGCCTGCAGCTCCTCGGGACCGGCGCGGTGTCCACAAAAAAAAAAAAAAAAAAATCGTGAATCAAGTTTTTTTTTTTTTTTTTTTAAGAAAATCTCCCAGCCCTAATGCATTGATGTGAACGGACACCATTGAAAAAAAAAATTTGATTTTCCTTGTCATGCAAATCTGCACTCAAGTTGCATCTGAAATTGCACCAGTTTGAACCAGGTCTAAAGGATAGAAGGATTTATTTCATCTCTGCTTTATATGCAATCACATGATCAATGGCCTTTTAAAACTCCTAGGTCCTGAAATGGGTAACTCGTCACCCTAAAACCCCAGAAGAAAGCAAATTTAAAAAAAAAAAAAAAAATCCATTTTACTAATAAAAATTAAGCAGATTTAAAAAAAAGAAAAAAAGTGCTCAAAGCAACACCCCATACAAGCTTTAATAACCTGATGGATGGATTGATCTGGTTGCTATGAGCTGCTCCTCCACAACTTTTATAAACTAGGCAAATTGTGTGATTACATTAACAGAGCTGGCCTTATACACGTGGCACAAACACAATACTTCCTCCATAATAATGTGTACCGCCCACAGATACCGGTCTGACAACATGACTAGCAATTACCACTTCTAAAATAATACCATAGAATTATCATTCCTTTACCAACGTGTAAATATTTACCCTACAGGTGTATGCTAAAGATACTCCTTGATGAAAATAAATGACCCGGTGACATACTTCCTGCGAAGAGAGCCATCTTAAGGAGAACACAAGCTTTTCCAAATGTATGCTTTGTTTGCCTAAATAGAATGTATAATGCACACTGGGCGTTTTTACAGCTGCTGTTTTTGGTTTCAGGCGTTTTTTTTCTACAGCCAGTAAATTCCCCAGCATGTATATCCTATGTGTCCACGTACACAGGTGCTTTATCAGTGTTTTTTGGCTGGGAAAAAAAAAAAAAACACACACACCAAAACTAGTGAGTTTTTCAGCTGGAAAATGCTTTAACTCTGAAAAATGCGGCTTATTCTTCGTTTATTAGTGTCTTTGAGCCATAAGCTTTAGTGGGAGTATAGTTAAAAATGCTAATGCGAAAAATGCTGCAAAACGCTGCAAAACGCTAAAAACAAAACAAAAAAAAAAAAAAACACTAACATTTTTTTACGCAGCATTCTACAGCTAAAACTACTGGTGTTTTTATAATGTCCAGCATGCATGAGCTCCAATGGTTTTATGACTATTCTACTTTCCTCCTTTCACACAGCATAGGCCCAAGGGAAGCAAAATGCCAACTGAATGTCACACAATGGTGATGGATACGATCACTCAGGGGTAGGGGAGGTGGGGGAGGACAGGTTCAACTTATGTAGGAGGATCTCTTTAATTGTTTATTCTCTGTGTATCACCTGAGGCCAATCACTTCACTGGAAGGGTTTACAACCTCTTTAACCACTTGCCTACAGGGCACTTACAACCCCTTCCTGCCCAGGCCATTTTTCAGCTTTCAGCGCTGTCGCACTTTGAATGACAAATTGCGCGGTCATGCTACACTGTACCCAAACACATTTTTTATAATTTTCTTCACACAAATAAAGGTTTCTTTTGGTGGTATTTAATCACCGCTGGGTTTTTTGTGTAAAAAATAAAAAGACAAAACATTTTGAAAAAAATATGTTTTTTACTTTTTTTTCTCTCAGTAAATGTTGTAACTAAGTAATTTTTCGCCTTAACTGATGTGCACTGATGAGGAGGCACTGTTGGGTGGCACTGGTGGGCATCACTGACTGGCGTCGCTAATGGGCACTGATTGCTGCCACTGGTAGGCACTGTTTTGCGACACTGTATTTATTTATTGTGATCAGGAGACTGATGTCCCCTGATTACATCCCTAGAGGTCCCCCTGTGAGGAGATGCCGCTGATCGGCTCTCCTCATATTCTGTCAGTGTGAGGCGAACAGAGCAGATTACCGGGATCTCCTTGTTTACATGTGACTGGCTGTGATTGGATACAGCCGATCACATGGTTAAAGAGCAGCGGACGCGGCCCTTTACAGAGATAGGAGTCGCAACGTGTCCTAACAACCCGGCGCGGCCGCTGCGCTCCCCCGCGAGACCAGGCGTTCTTGGACGCCATCATATGACGTCATCCCAGAATGAGAGCCGCACCGCCCCACCGTCATTTGACGGTGGGTGGGCGGGCAGGCGGGCGGGCGGCAAGCAGTTAAAAGGTGTTGTAAACCCTCAAGGTTTTCCACCTTAATGCATTGTATGCATTAAGGTGAAAAAACCTCAGTCCCCCAGAGCTCCCCTTTAACTTACCTGAACCGGATCGTTCCAGCGATGGGGACAAGCACAGCAGATCCAGCCGATGTCTCGGGTCCTTGGTGAATAGACTGATAGCAGCCCAGCCATTTGGCTCCCGCTGCAGTCAATTAAATCCAGTGACACGGAGCCGGGGGTGGGGCTGAGTCCTGTTGTCTGTCTCAATGGACGCAGCAGGACTCGGGAGTGCACCTGCATGAGTGCCCCCATGGAATGCGGCTCTCCTTGAGGGCACCCAAGAAGGAGGAGGAGCTAGGAAGGCCACTGAGGGACCCCAGAAGAGGAGGATGGGGGCCACTCTGTGCAAAACCCTTGCACAGGAGGAGGTAAGTATGGCATGGTTTGTTATTAAAAAAATTTTTTTTTTTTTTTTTTTTTTTTTTTTTTTTTTTTTTTTTTTTACACAAACCTTTATAACCCCTTTAAAAGGTTACTAAAACATGGCGTTCGGCTCTAATACAGACCACAGAGAGATAAAGCACAAAGAATACAGACATACCTTATCAATGGCCTTCCCCACCCTGGACACGCTGCTGTGGATGTCTTTATGGTCAGAGGCCAGCTTCTGCACAGTGTCCTTTATCCTCTTACAACACTGTGTTAAGACCAGCGATAACGTCCCCGATAATTCACCATCTTGGTCTAGGAAAGAAGGTGCCAACACTTTAGGAACACCACAATAGGAAACAAAGGGGTTGGTTTACTAAGCGAAGTTAGACTTTGTAAGTAATTTTCCCCCAGAATTAAAGTGAATGAGGTGAAGCTCTGCACGTGCAAGCAAAAATACTGTATTTGGGTTATTGTTTTTTTTTTTACATTTTCCTCCTTCCTCGCACGTGTATGCTTTGGAAAGTGACATTTCACTACATTCACAAAGCTCTGGGAAGTTCCCTTGTAAAGTGAACAGGCTATTTGGCTTTAATAACAGTAAATCCACCATTAAATATTAAAAGCAGAGTTCCACCCAAAAGTGGAACTTCTGCTCATTTGTCTCCTCCCCCCTCCGGTGCCATATTTGGGGGGGGGGATAGTGGATCCTGTCCCCACTTCTGGGAGTCAAAGCTCTGCTCCCTCTTCCTCCTTCCCCTGCCGCTGGGCCAGTAGGAGAGTGCAGCGGTGCCTCTCGCGAATGCACAGTAGGGACCCGGAGTGATGCCTACCTATCCCAACGCACCTTCAGTGTCACTTACAATTCTACTTCCTCCACTCCTCTTCCCTTCTCTGTCGGGGTCCCCCAAGGTTCTGTTCTTGGACCTCTTTTATTTTCAATCTACACCTCTTCCCTGGGTCAGCTGATAGCCTCTCACGGCTTTCAATATCATTTCTATGCTGATGACACACAAATCTAGCTCTCCACCCCTCAACTCACCCCATCAGTCTCCTCACGCATCACTAACTTACTAACAGACATATCTGTATGGATGTCACACCACTTCCTCAAACTCAACTTGTCCAAAACCGAGCTTATAATATTTCCTCCCCCACGTTCCTCTTCCCCCGACTTCTCTGTCAAGAGCAATGGCACAACCATCCACCCGTCCCCACATGTCAGGGTGCTAGGTGTTATCCTGGACTCTGAACTCTCCTTTCAGCCACACGTCCAATCACTTTCCAAAGCTTGCCGCCTCAACCTCCGCAACATCTCTAAACTACGTCCCTTTCTAACCAATAAAACCACAAAGCTCCTGATTCACTCCCTGGTTATCTCTCGCCTTGACTACTGCAACTCACTCCTCATTGGCTTACCTTTAAACAGATTATCCCCCCTTCAGTCCATCATGAATGCTGCTGCCAGACTCATCCACCTTACAAACTGCTCAGTGTCTGCTACCCCTCTCTGCCAATCCCTCCATTGGCTACCACTCGCCCAACGAATTAAATTAAAAATACTAACAATAAGTTACAAAGCCATCCACAACTGTGCCCCCAGCTACATCACTAACCTAGTCTCAAAATACCAACCTAATCGCCATCTCCGTTCCTCCCAAGATCTCCTGCTCTCTAGCTCCCTCATCACCTCCTCCCATATCCGCCTCCGGGACTTCTCCCGAGCCTCGCCCATCCTCTGGAATTCCCTACCCCAATCTGTCAGACTGTCTCCAACTTTATCCACTTTTAGGCGATCCCTGAAAACTTTCCTCTTCAGAGAAGCCTATCCTGCCTCCATCTAACAACTGCACTATTTTCTCCATTAGCTCATCCCCCACAGCTATTACCCTTTTGTATAACTTGACCCTCCCTCCTAGATTGTAAGCTCTAACAAGCAGGGCCCTCTGATTCCTCCTATATTGAATTGTATTGTACTTGTACTGTCTGCCCTAATGTTGTAAAGCACTGCGTAAACTGTCGGCGCTATATAAATCCTGTATAATAATAATAATAATGCCGTAATGCTACACGGCCGGGTTCCCTTACCCGCAATGGCGGTGGCAGCTAATGAAAACATCGCCTGCGGTGCCGACATCACTGGACTCCAGGACAGGTGTGTGTCCCATTATTAAGAGTGAGCAGCTGCAGTATGTGTAGCTGCTGGCTTTAAAATTTTTCCGGCGGTGGGCGGAACTCCGCTTTAACTACCGTGCCAATTCTGACACTCCTCTCCTACATGTAAAAATGATTTTTTTTTTTTTTTTTTTTTTTTTTTCGTTAATTACTGAAAACCCCAAAACATTATATATGTTTTTTTAGCAGAGACCCTAGGGAATAAAATGGTGGTCGCTGCAACTTTATCTCACACTGTATTTGCGCAGCAATTTTTCAAACACTTTTTTTGGGGAAAAAAAACAAAAACAAAACAAAACCAAAAAAAAAAAAAAAAAAATCAGTAAAGTCAGCCCAATTTTTTTAGATAATGTGAATGATGTTAGGCCGAGTAAATAGATACCCAACATGTCATGCTTTAAAATTGTGCACACTTGTGGAATGGCACCAAACTGCAGTACAAATCACATGCGATAAAGCGCCACGCAGCAGTGTGAACCAGCCCAGACTCTCAAAAATGCTGGAAAAAAAAACCCCGCAGCTATTCTGCATTGAGTCAAGCTTTTGTGGGAGTATAATTTTTTTTTTTTTTTTTTTTTTTTAACAAAAAGAAACCACACTTAAAAATGCTACTGCAAAAATGCTGAAAAAATAATTCTACAGCTTTCTACAGGGAACACTACTGGCTTTTTTTAACGTCCAGTTTGCATGTGGCCTAAATATGGTCTGTTTGAGCAGTAATGTAGTGCAGGGTCATGAATGTCCAAGAGACCCAAAAATATTTTTTGCACTTTATTTTCAGTTTTTCCCCCCTATGTTGCATGTTTTTCTACATACTCCCGACCATCTGTTTCCCATAATAGTGTACAGAGCCACCTGTCATCCAGCCCTGGACTGCAGCGCCCCCCACCAATCCCCACCCCCTTCCCCAACTAGACAGTGCAATCTTATTATAGGAACTATTTGCTGGAGGCGGGAGACTGCGCTCAGCTGAGAGGCCGCTCTGTGATGTGTTCAATGACAGCTTTGTATATAGATCAGCAAAATAATCCTTTACTTTTTCTGTACTTTGCCCAATTTCCAAAATACTATTTTCCTAGTTTATAAACATTTGAATTGGAAATCTGCAGAGCCAAAGAGAAGAAAGAAAAAAAAAAAAAAAAGGGGGGGGGGGGTGAGAAGTAATCAGGAGTAGTAGAAAATTGCAGCACTCTTCAAAAGGTCCACTACACACAAGTTTACAACAGAACTTTACCAGTAATAACAACTTGATAAAATAGCAAGGAGCGTACATTCGCCCCACGCACATATACTGTGGTGGGGCAACCGCTCTGTGCCAGATCACATACCCAGTACATGATCTGACACTTCCGGGTCTGGGGCACACCGCCGGCGACCCACTCCCGCTGTGACTGGACACAGTGGGAGCCAATCAGCATTGTTCGGGAGACAGGCAAAAACGGCGGTCTGCCTATGTAAACAAGGCAGATCGCCGTTCTGTTAGTGGGGAAGACAGAGATCCTGAGTTTCTGCTAAGCAGGAACACGGATCTTTGCCTTCCCACAGTTAAAAGCACCTCCCCCACACAGTTAACAAACATTTCCTAGGGACACATTTAACTCTTTGAACGCCCCTGATGTTAACTCCATTCCCTGCCAGTGTCATTAGTACAGTGACAGTGCATATTTTTTTTAGCACTGATCACTGTATTAGTGTCACTGGTCCCTAAAAAGTGGCAGGTTAGGAGTCCGATTTGTCCACCGCAATATCGCGCTATAAGTTGCTGATCGCCGCCAATACTAGTAAAAAAAAAAAATGAAGAAAATAAAAGAAAAAATATCCCATAGTTTATAGACAATGTAACTTTTTTTGCAAACCAATCAATATAAGCTTATTGAGATTTTTTTTTTTTAACAAAAATATGTAGAATACATATTGATGAAGAAATTCGATTTTTTACAATTTATTGGATGTGTTTTATAGCAGAAAGTAAAAAAATACTGCTTTTTTTTTTTTTTTCAAAATTGTCGGTCTTTTCTGGTTTACACCGCAAAAAAAAAAAAAAAAAAAAAAAAAAAACCACACACCACACACACAACACCTGCAGAAGTGATCGAATACCACCAACAGAAAGCTCAATTTGTGGGAAAAAGAGGACAAACATTTTGTTTACAATAATAGTTGGAAAAGTTGGTAGCAGCGCTAAAAATAATTAAGCTAACTAGTAGCAGTGATATTTGACACCAGTGCTTCAATGTAAACTGTAATGATTACCATAAAAGTACATGAATTATAGAAAAAAACATCCATCTATATATAATCAAATAGTGCTCAAAATCATTAACCAAATGTGGATAAACTTCATATACAATGATTGAATAAATCCTCCACCGCAACCACAGTGATGACACCACACAGAATGCTCGCTTACCCTAAGCCCCGGTTCACACAGGGGCGGCACGACTTGCAGGTCGCCTCACAGAGGCGACCTGCACACGACTGCCACGGCGACTTGCAAAACGACTTCTGTATAGAAGTCTATGCAAGTCGCCCCAAGGTAGTACAGGAACCTTTTTCTAAGTCGGAGCGACGCAATTAGAACGGTTCCATTGTACAGAACGGGACGCTACTTGTCAGGCGACTAGGTCGCCTGACAAGTCGTCCCAGTGTGAACCGGGGCTAAGGCAAGCTCTATAAGCCTGCGACCTGTTACACGGCCAGGGCCTTTATCCCGGAGAAAATCAGGAGGGTGATATCCCAGCAAACCCTACGGAAGTGGTCAGCATATGGCACAGATCTTGCCAATCACAGGTCAAACGGGTAGCCAGATTAAATACCATTCAGATGTTCCCCAGAATGAAAAGGTTCACCATAGCGTAATACCGATAACCATCATTTATTTAAGAATAGAATAACATTAATGCCCCGTACACACGGTCGGATTTTCCGACGGAAAATGTGTGATAGGACCTTGTTGTCGGAAATTCCGACCGTGTGTGGGCTCCATCACACATTTTCCCATCGGATTTTCCGACACACAAAGTTTGAGAGCAGGATATAAAATTCTCCGACAACAAAATCCGTTGTCGGAATTTCCGATCGTGTGTACACAAATCCGACGGACAAAGTGCCACGCATGCTCAGAATAAATAAAGGGATGAAAGCTATTGGCTACTGCCCCGTTTATAGTCCCGACGTACGTGTTTTATGTCACCGCGTTCAGAATGATCGGATTTTCAGACAACTTTGTGTGACCGTGTGTATGCAAGACAAGTATGAGCCAACATCCGTCAGAAAAAAAACAAGGATTTTGTTGTCGAAATTTCCGATCAATGTCTGACCGTGTGTACGGGGCATTACAGATATCAAGGAAGTATAAAAGCAAAGCAGCCGGCCGGCTAGTGCAAACACCAATCCCACGAACGGCACACGCGAAACGTCAGCTCCTCCCATTTGGGGAACATCTGAATGGTATTTAATCTGGCTACCCGCTTGACCCGTGATTGGCGAGATCTGTGCCATATGCTGACCACTTCCGTAGGGTTTGCTGGGATATATCACCCTCCTGATTTTCTCCAGGATAAAGGCCCTGGCCGGGTAACAGGTCGCAGGCTTATAGAGCTTGCCTTAGGGTAAGCGAGCATTCTGTGTGGTGTCATCACTGTGGTTGCGGTGGAGGATTTATTCAATCAATGTATATGAAGTTTATCCACATTTGGTTAACGATTTTGAGCACTATTTGATTATATATAGATGGACGTTTTTTTCTATAATTCATGTACTTTTATGGTAATCATTACAGTTTATATTGAAGCACTGGTGTCAAATATCACTGCTACTAGTTAGCTTATTTATTTTTAGATCTGCTACCAACTTTTCCAAACTATTATTGTGTGTATCTCCTTTCTAGCAGCTGCTTCTGGTTTATAGTTTTTATTTCCTATTATTGTTTTCCCACAATATTTTCACCACCCAAGAATATTTTCTATATTTTTTTTATTTCACTCATTTGGTTTATAGCGAGGTATTTTCTATGTAATTATTTTGTTTACAATGTCGCACAACTGCGCAATTGTCAGATAAAGGAAAGCAGTGTCACACCGCCAAAAAAAACGGCCTGGTCATGAAGGGGGGTAAATCTTTCAGAGCTGAAGTAGCTAGTGTGGTCAGAAGGAAACAAAAAAGGGGTGTTAATGAAGGACTCTTGTGGGATCACCAGGTGTAATATGCATTTTGGTGCTTATAAACACATACATACATATATATATATATATTAAAATCACACACACACACACACACACACACACACTCTAATGCCCTGTACACACGGTCGGACTTTGTTCGGACATTCAGACAACAAAATCCTAGGATTTTTTCCGACAGATGTTGGCTCAAACTTGTCTTGCATACACACGGTCACACAATCCGATCGTTCTGAACGCGGTGACGTAAAACACGTACGTCGGGACTATAAACGGGGCAGTGGCCAATAGCTTTCATCTCTTTATTTATTCTGAGCATGCGTGGCACTTTGTCCGTCGGATTTGTGTACACACGGTCGGAATTTCCGACAACAAGGTCCTATCACACATTTTCCGTCGGAAAATCTGACCGTGTGTACGGGGCATATGGCTTTATTCACACACGATCGTGGGCAGAATCGCCACGATTCTGAATGAGGTTCCAAATCACGGGATGCTTTTCCGATGTCAATACTTGTCAATGGCACCCCAATCGCGCAAAAATTTTCACAGGAACATGAGCTTCTTTTGTGTGACAGTGTTTGCGATTTGCTGCGATTGCAGCACGATTTGAGGCACGATTGGGGTGCCATTAGAAGTAATGGCGTCGCAAGCGTGTCCCGGGTTTTGCAGTGATTTGGAATCGTGGAGATTCCTCCCGCAAATCAGGTGTGAATGGAGCCTAAGTGAATTATTGGGGACAAATGGAAAGTAATAGCTAACTGTGTAAACGAAGGAAGGGTTAGAACCCCTGTCCAGTTTTACTGCTATCCAGAAAAACATTATAAAGATTTCCCCTCACTTCCTGTTCAGCTGACAGCGATTTCAGACAGCAGGTAAGGACAAATCTCCGAAGGAAGCACAGAGAAAAATAAATGTTTTTTTTTTTCCTGGTTGATATTTGATTTCCCGTCAGATATTTGTCACCTGAGCATTTTCTGTTTGGTAAAACAGCAGCAGAACAAGAAGTAGGGGAGTGTGGGGGGAGGAGATGTGTTAATAAATTAAAAAGGATAAGTTCGCCTTTTAAAGAAAAAAAAAAAAGTGCATTTAATTTTATTTATCAATTAGGAGCCTGGAAAGCATAGCACCCGTCATCAGTAGGGATGAGCTTCGAGTTCGAGTCGAACTCATGTTCTACTCGAACATTGGCTGTTCGCAAGTTCGCCGAACAGCGAACAATTTGGGGTGTTCGCGGCAAATTCGAATTCCGCGGAACACCCTTTAAAAGTCTATGGGAGAAATCAAAAGTGCTAATTTTAAAGGCTTATATGCAAGTTATTGTCATAAAAAGTGTTTGGGGACCCGGGTCCTGCCCCAGGGGACATGGATCAATGCAAAAAAAAAAGTTTTAAAAACGGACGTTTTTTCAGGAGCAGTGATTTTATTAATGCTTAAAGTCAAACAATAAAAGTGTAATATCCCTTTAAATTTCGTACCTGGGGGGTGTCTATAGTATGCCTGTAAAGGGGCGCATGTTTCCTGTGTTTAGAACAGTCTGACAGCAAAATGACATTTGGAAGGAAAAAACTCATTTAAAACTACCCGCGGCTATTGCATTGCCGACAATACACATAGAAGTTCATTGATAAAAACGGCATGGGAATTCCCCACAGGGCAACCCCGAACCAAAATAAAAAAAAAAAAAATGATGTGGGGGTCCCCCTAAATTCCATACAAGGCCCTTCGGGTCTGGTATGGATATTAAGGGGAACCCCAGCCAAAATTTAAAAAAAAAATTGACGTGGGGTTCCCCCTAAATTCCATACCAGACCCTTCAGGTCTGGTATGGATTTTAAGGGGAACCCCGCGCCAAAAAAAAAAAAAAAAAACGGCGTGGGGTCCCCCTAAAAATCCATACCAGACCCTTATCCGAGCACGCAACCTGGCAGGCCGCAGGAAAAGAGGGGGGGACGAGAGTGCGGCCCCCCCCCCCTCCTGAACCGTACCAGGCCACATGCCCTCAACATTGGGAGGGTGCTTTGGGGGTAGCCCCCCAAAGCACCTTGTCCCCATGTTGATGAAGACAAGGGCCTCATCCCCACAACCGTGGCCGGTGGTTGTGGGGGTCTGCGGGCGGGGGGCTTATCGGAATCTGGAAGCCCCCTTTACCAAGGGGACCCCCAGATCCCGGCCCCCCCCCCTGTGTGAAATGGTAAGGGGTTACTTACCCCTACCATTTCACTAAAAAACTGTCAAAAATGTTAAAAATGACAAGAGACAGTTTTTGACAATTCCTTTATTTAAATGCTTCTTCTTTCTTCCTTCATCTTCTTCTTCTTCTGGTTCTTCTGGCTCTTCTGGTTCTTCCTCCGGCGTTCTCGTCCAGCATCTCCTCCGCGGCGTCTTCTATCTTCTTCTCCTCGGGCCGCTCCGCACCCATGGCATGAGGGGGGAGGCTCCCGCTCTTCTCTTCATCTTCTTCTTCATCTTCATCTTCTTCTTCTTCATCTTCTTCTTCATCTCTTCTTCCTTCTTCATTTCTTCTGCGGGCCGCTCCGCATCCATGCATGGAGGGAGGCTCCCGCTGTGTGACGGCGTCTCTTCGTCTGACGGTTCTTAAATAACGGGGGGCGGGGCCATCCGGTGACCCCGCCCCCCTCTGACGCACGGTGAATTGACGGGACTTCCCTGTGACGTCACGGGGAATGCCACAGGGAAGTCCCGTCATGTCCCGTGCGTCAGAGGGGGGCGGGGTCACCGGGTGGCCCCGCCCCCCGTTATTTAAGAACCGTCAGACGAAGAGACGCCGTCACACAGCGGGAGCCTCCCTCCATGCATGGATGCGGAGCGGCCCGCAGAAGAAATGAAGAAGGAAGAAGAGATGAAGAAGAGAAGAAGAAGAAGAAGATGAAGAAGAAGATGAAGAGAAGAGCGGGAGCCTCCCCCCCATGCCATGGGTGCGGAGCGGCCCGAGGAGAAGAAGATAGAAGACGCCGCGGAGGAGATGCTGGACGAGAACGCCGGAGGAAGAACCAGAAGAGCCAGAAGAACCAGAAGAAGAAGAAGATGAAGGAAGAAAGAAGAAGCATTTAAATAAAGGAATTGTCAAAAACTGTCTCTTGTCATTTTTAACATTTTTGACAGTTTTTTAGTGAAATGGTAGGGGTAAGTAACCCCTTACCATTTCACACAGGGGGGGGGCCGGGATCTGGGGGTCCCCTTGGTAAAGGGGGCTTCCAGATTCCGATAAGCCCCCCGCCCGCAGACCCCCACAACCACCGGCCACGGTTGTGGGGATGAGGCCCTTGTCTTCATCAACATGGGGACAAGGTGCTTTGGGGGGCTACCCCAAAGCACCCTCCCAATGTTGAGGGCATGTGGCCTGGTACGGTTCAGGAGGGGGGGGGGCCGCACTCTCGTCCCCCCCTCTTTTCCTGCGGCCTGCCAGGTTGCGTGCTCGGATAAGGGTCTGGTATGGATTTTTAGGGGGACCCCACGCCGTTTTTTTTTTTTTTTTTTTTTGGCGCGGGGTTCCCCTTAAAATCCATACCAGACCTGAAGGGTCTGGTATGGAATTTAGGGGGAACCCCACATCAATTTTTTTTTTAAATTTTGGCTGGGGTTCCCCTTAATATCCATACCAGACCTGAAGGGCCTTGTATGGAATTTAGGGGGACTCCCACATCATTTTTTTTTTTTAATTTTGGTTCGGGGTTGCCCTGTGGGGAATTCCCATGCCGTTTTTATCAATGAACTTCTATGTGTATTGTCGGCAATGCAATAGCCGCGGTAGTTTTAAATGAGTTTTTTCCTTCCAAATGTCATTTTGCTGTCAGACTGTTCTAAACACGGGAAACATGCGCCCCTTTACAGGCATACTATAGACACCCCCCAGGTATGAAATTTAAAGGGATATTACACTTTTATTGTTTGACTTTAAGCATTATTAAAATCACTGCTCCTGAAAAAACGGCCGTTTTTAAAACTTTTTTTTGCATTGATCCATGTCCCCTGGGGCAGGACCCAGGTCCCCAAACACTTTTATTGACAATAACTTGCATATTAGCCTTTAAAATTAGCACTTTTGATTATTCATGTTCGTGTCCCATAGACTTTAACGGTGTTCGCGTGTTCGAACGAATTTTTTTCCTGTTCGCATGTTCTGGTGCGAACCGAACAGGGGGGTGTTCGGCTCATCCCTAGTCATCAGCAGATGCGATGCAGTGTTCCTGCAGACTGTCAGTGTCTGTTTGTTCGTACCTCGTACGGGCAGGCAGCTGCTCAATGACAGGAAACAACAACAAACTATCTAGAGAGCTCCCCAGCGCTCTGGTAGTTCATTACAAACTACAAGCCGTCAGCCACAAAGGCTGACAGTAGTTGTAGTTTACCCAGTCACAGAACTAATGAGCCTAGGTTCACACTGACAGGCAGGAATGAAATCAGGCGAGTTCAGCTGAACTTACACCATTTTATTCCCCCATGACATTCCCGACTTCGGGGGCGATTTCAGAGACATCTGTGAGGGTTTCTGCACAGATGTCTATGGAAATCGCAACCGAAGTAGCCAAAATGTAGTACAGAAATTACGTTTGGGTGGCGCCACACCAATTTGGGGGGTGCCATTGCTGGCAATAGCTGCCAATTTGGCATGCGATTTGATAAATCGCTGCAATGTGAACCAGGGCTCAATGATGCAGTCGAGTGGGCGGAGTCCTTTTTTTGCAATACTGCACTGCGTTACTTTAACTGACAATTGCGCGGTCGTGCGACGATGTACCCAAATAAAAAACGTATTCCCTTTTTTTCCCACCACAAACAGAGCTCTTTTTTTTTGCATTGAAACAAAGATTGAGCGACAATTTTGAGAAAAAAAAAAAAAACCCACACACATCCAAGAAAAAAAATCCCAATAAGCGTACATGTTGATTGGTTTACGCAAAAGTTATCGTGTCTACAAAATAGGGATAGATTTATTTATTTTACTAGTAATGGTGGCGATCAGCAACATATAGACTGGGATATTGCAACAGACTAATCGGACACTAATGCTGCGTACACACGGGCGGACTTTATGGCGGACTTTTTGAATGAACGGACTTGCCTACACACAATCAACCAAAGTCCGACGAATTTGTACGTGATGACGTACGACCGGACTAAAACAAGGAAGTTCATAGCCAGTAGCCAATAGCTGCCCTAGCATGGCTTTTTGTCCGTCGGACTAGCATACAGACGAGCGGACTTTTCGACCAGACTCGATTTCAACGGATTAATTTAAAACATGTTTCAAATCTAAGTCCGGCAAACTTTTGAGATCCGCTGGAGCCCACACACGATCGAATTGTCCAACGGACTCCGGTACGCCGGAAAAGTTTGCCGGAAAGTCCGCTCGTGTGTACGTGGCATTACTGACACTTTGTGGGAACCGATAACACTAATACAGTAATGAGTGCTAAAAATATGCACTGTCACTGTACTGACACTGACTGGGAAGGGGTTAATATCAGGGGTGATCAGAGGGTTAAATGTGTTTCTAAAGAGTGCTTACTAACTGGGGGGAGGGGGGGTGCTTTTACTACTGGAAGACATGGATTTGTGTTTATGATTTACAGGAACACAGGATCCATGCTTTCTATACTGACAGAATGACAGTCTGCCTTGTTTACATAGACTGTCATTCTGTGAGTGTAACAAATGATCGGTGGGTCCCGGCGGACATTAGGTCTGTGGGTCCTGCTGTGTAAAACCACAATGGGAGCAAGCCGCCGCCAGCGCACACTCAAAACCTGGAAGTGCAGAATCACATATCATGATAGATAGATAGATAGATAGATAGATAGATAGATAGATAGATAGATAGATAGATAGATAGATAGATAGATAGATAGATAGATATAATTAGAAACAACCGAAAAAAGGAAATAACATGGTGATGAAAATATCTATTCCAAGAGGCCAAGTCATTGTTTTGTGGTCTATTGCCAGCTGTTGGGAGACGTGCTGGGACAGAAACAATGAACGTCTCACATACAATGTAGAGCTCATAAGGTTTTGTCGCCAGAAAAAATATTTACGCCCACCCCCACCCCCCTACAGTAACAATAGGCATTGTAACATTAGTGTATAAAAACTTGCATTAAGTTTTTTTAATGCAACACTGTACTCAAATGAAAATGTATAACTTTTTCACGCAAATAGTTCTTTTGGTGGTATTTGATCACCACTGGGTTTTAAAATTTTGTATTATAGAATTGAAAAAGGACCGAAAAAAAAAAAAAAAAAATACCAAAAAACAAATTTTTCTACTTTCTGTTATAAAACATATCCAATAAAAAAATATATAAATATATTTAGGCCAAATTGTATTCTGCTACAGGTCTTTGGTTAAAAAAAAAAAAAAAAAATAAAACAAAAAACAAAAAGCACGACAAGAATAACGGCAGGGGGGCAGAACAGACAGCATAGATAATGGCAGGGGATAGGGAGGACAGCAATAGGGAGCAGAGCAGACAGCGCAGATAGAGGCTGGGGACAGCGCGGATAATGGCCCGACTCAGGGTGGACAGCGCTAATAACAGTGGGGCCAGGGCGGTCCTTCCTGTCGCCCGCCCCCACTCTTACCTCCTGCCATTATCCGCGCTGTCTATCCTGGCCCCCACCAAGGTCCGTCCCTATCCCCCTCGCCATTATCCGCGCTGTTCGCCCTGTCCCACACTACCCTGCTCCCCGTTGCTGTCCGCCCTGCCCCCTGGGGTTTTTTTTGTTTGTTTTTATTAACCAAAGACATGTAGCAGAATACATTTTTGCCTAAATAAAGAAATTACATTTTTTTTTATTGGATATGTTTTATAACAGAAAGTAGAAAATGTGTGTTTTTTTTTTTCAAATTTCTGGGTCCTTTTTCAATTCCATAATAAAAATAAAAGACCCAGTGGTGATCAAA